>NC_138144.1:9384242-9542971 GCF_964188305.1 Podarcis bocagei
CCAGCCCGCCTTCCTACACGCAGACCGCAAACCCCGCCTGGACTTTCAGCTCCAGCACGCTGGAAGGGAACGCCCGGGAGAGCGCCAGCAAGCCCTCCGGCCGCAAAGGGCGTAGGCGGAGGAGGAACCCCGAACTTGAGGAATCCCAGTACGAGACCGACTACACCACGGCCGTGGAGTCCGGAGACGAGCGGGACCAGGACGACTGGAAGAGGTGAGCTGCAATATCTATTTGCGTCAGCGGTTCTGAAAGGGTGTGGCACCCAGGGGTGGGTTTGGGGCTTCCGAATTCCAGCAGCACCCAGTACAACGCCAAAATTCACCTGCCTCTAGACTTCCGTTCCAAGTCATTGTTGACTTCAGGTGATGTTTCCGCCCTGTACATTTGCAGGCACAATTCAAAGTGTTGGTGCTGACTTTTGAAGCCCTAATCCAGGGGTCCTCAAACTTTTTACACAGGGAGCCGGTTCACTGTCCCTCAAACACTGTCGGGGGCCGGACTATAGCTTTTTAAAAATGCGTATTTACGCGGAAGTTGCTCCCCTATTTTTTTACTCAAGGGTAGACCCGTTGACATGAGTGGCCCATGCCTAACCCGGGTCCGTTCATTCCAACGGGCCTGCCCTCTGCGTAAAAGTTAAGTTGACATCACATCCCACCAGAGCGCAACAACTCCTGGGTAAGTGCGCACCATGCAGTGGTCACAACAATATTGTGGCAAAGTCTCTGCGTAATCGCCAGCTCCGTGCAAGCGCCACACAAATCTTTTTGCAACGATCATCCCCTCCACTTTGGATGCTCCGCGCACCGCCTCCGCTCTGCACCGCACCGGCGCTTCCCCTGAGTGCAAATCCAAACGTCGCAGCTTCAGATTGGCTGCAGGAACTTCATGCAGACAATCCAAAGCTGCGGCAGCATCACCGCCCGCCCAGATGCCATGCCAGCGTCACGAAAGTCAGTCCCTGCGCGGTGAGGCATCGGCAGGGCGTGGGGACTGACTGAGCGGGCAGCAGGGTCCGCGGGCTGGATTTGCAAGCCTGGGGGGCTGCATCTGGCCCCCGGGCCGTAGTTTGCCAACCCCTGCCCTAAACAGTTTCGGCCCTGTATACCTGAAGGAGCATCTCTGTCTTCGAGCACCTTCTGGTGGTTCCTACACTGGCAGAAGTGAAGCTACAGGGAACCAGACAGAGGGCCTTCTCGGTGGTGGCGCCCGCCCTGAGGAATACCCTCCTGTCAGATGTCAAGGAGATGAGTAACTACACAACCTTTAGAAGACTTCTGAAGGCAGCCCTGTATTATCAGGAGGTTTTTTTATGCTTGCTGTTTTCAGGTTATGCTGTAAGCCGCCCGGAGTGGCTGGGGAAACCCAGCCAGATGGGCGGGGTATAAATATTATTATTATTATTATTATTATTATTATTATTATTATTATTATTATTATTACCCTCACCGGTTATATGAACGGTTGTTCATTGCACACCTTCGCCCCCTTTTCCACCAGTGACAAAATTGCTCTGGAGATCAAGGTGGGTGAGAGAAGGTTGGGTTGGTGATGTTACAGGTACTAGCCATGATGTGCTGAGCACTTTCTGCTCTTCAAATGAACATAGGAGCACAGGTCCAACCAGCTCAATATTGTCTATGCTAACTGGAAGCAGCTCCCAGCCCTACCACTGGGGATTGAGCCTGAGGCCTTCTGGAGAAGTTTAGAAAGCTGGATTCTTGATGTTTTTATACGTGTTGGACGCTGCCCAGAGTGGCTGGGGCAACCCAGTCAGGTGGGTGGGCTACAAACAATAAAATTAGTAGTGGTGCGCCCCCATCAAGGGAAGGAAGGCACTGAATCAAGGGTAGGCAAACTAAGGCCCGGGGGCTGGATCCGGCCCAATCGCCTTCTCAATCCGGCCCGCCAACGGTCCCGGAATCAGTGTGTTCTTACATGAGTAGAATGTGTGCTTTTATTTAAAATGCATCTCTGGGTTATTTGTGGGGCATAGGAATTCGTTCCTTTTCCCCCCCTTCAGAATATAGTCCGGCCCCCCACAAGGTCTAAGGGACAGTGGACCGGCCCCCTGCTGAAAAAGTTTGCTGACCCCTGCACTAAATTAAAGTTTTCCTCTGTGCTGGCAAACACTTTGCTCTTCCCAAAGGGTCGCCACACCACAATAGGGCCATGTGTATGTTTTCAAAGCAAGGCATTCCTCACCAACCCCACCACAAAATGTGGGTTTCTCTTCCGTCCCCCATAGCCTGTATCCGCCAATCACGTCGGACAGCGTCCGCCAGGACTACAAGCAAGAGTTTGATGCCGACCTCAAGCGGTACAAGGTGCTGTGCGCCGAGATGGACGCCATCAATGACCAGATCAACCAGCTGAGCAAACAGCTGGACCATCTGCCTGAAGACAGCCTGCAGTACCAGGTAGGTTGTCCCGTCCCCCCCGAGCACCCGGAGCAAAGGATTGTGGGTAGAAATAAGGAAGAAAGGCAATATGGGCAAGCACTCAGCTCTGCGGAGACAAAAAACGTAGGGATATACCGTATTTCTCGCTCCATAAGACGCACCAGACCACAAGACGCACCTCGTTTTTGGAGGAGGAAAACAAGAAAAAAAATGTTCTGAATCTCAGAAGCCAGAACAGCAAGAGGGATCGCTGCGCAGTGAAAGCAGCAATCCCTCTTGCTGTTCTGGCTTCTGGGATAGCTGCGCAGCCTGCATTCGCTCCATAAGACGCACACACATTTCCCCTTACTTTAGGAGGGGGAAAGTGAGTCTTATAGAGCAAAAAAATACGGTAAATGCAGACAAGGAATAAAATTGCATATTCGTGAAAACGGCAAAGGTGGATTATACAGGGGAAGGTTGCCTTGCGAAACAGGGTCTGTTGAGTGCAATTGCTTTGCAGAAATGTGTGGAGTGGGAGGAATCGTAGAGCTAAAAGGGACCCCAAGGGTCATCCAGTCTAACCCCCTGCAATGCAGGAATCTTAATGGGGCTGGAACCCTCAACTCTGAGATTAAGTCTTGTGTTCTACCAGGGATACTGGGACCCGACACCTTCCCACCAGGGCTTCCTTTAGAACAGGCATAGGCAAACTCGGCCCTCCATATGTTTTGGGGCTACAACTCCCATCATCCTTAGCTAACAGGACCAGTGGTCAGGGATGATGGGAATTGTAGTCCCAAAACATCTGGAGGGCCGCGTTTGCCTATGCCTGCTTTAGAATAATGATTGCAGACTGACGTGGAAATGTGGAGAGCTGAACTTAGGAGGGTGAAAACAGAGAGAGACCAAGAGTGCATTACCAGGGATGCCCTGAGATAGACTGCTCATGAACAGGGAGGTTCCACATACAGGACTCTCCTGACTTTGACATCTTTCTCCCGCAGGGGGTGGCTGAAGAATACAACCGGCTGAAGGACCTGAAGCGCGTAAGTGACACATTTTCCTGCCTCCCAAAAGGGGTCGGGGAAAGAGCTGTAGCCTCTGCATGTTGGAGCGGCCAGCATGCCCAATGGTCAGCGACGATGGCAGAGTGGTGGAGGTGGAGGCCAGCAATACCAGGAGGACAGTGGCTTCACCACTCCTGATCTATGCTTCTTAGGGCCAAATCCAAATTTGTTCGTGGCCCCTAAACACCCACAGGCCCCTTGTGCACTAAAGGAGCATTGGGATGTGGGGGGAAGACAGAGCCTTTGTTTTTGTCCTCACAGTGGCCAAATACCCCAAAGAACCTAGGAATCCAGGTAGACTGCACCGGGACCTGGAGGTTCCATTAGAACGTCAGAAGGCTGCTGGATTCAGCACCCACAATAGGCCAGCACCCACAGTGGCCAAATACTCCTGTGAAACTGAATCCACCCAAGTTGGTGGCCTCCTGGAATTTGGTTTTATAGATGCTTTAGCTGAGATTCCTGCACTGCAGGGGGTTGGACTAGATGACCCTTGGGGTCCCTTCCAACCCTATGACACTAGGAAGGTCTATTCCAACTCTACCATTCTGTGAAAAGCTGGGTTGAGAAATATATTTTAATCTGCGCCCCGAGCGAGAATACTGCGAATTGTGTTTTGTTTCCTAACGCGTTTTCCTCGCAAATTCTCGCCGCAGACCCCCGACTACCAGAGCAAGAAAATGGACAGCAAGTCTCTGCGGAACAAGCTCTTCCACATCAAGCGGATGGTCAGCGACTACGACAAGAGTCGGGCGTAACCTGGACAGGGGGACGAGGCAGGCAGCTGCGGGGGCAGATCAACGCTCCCGTTTTCTGCAGAATTTGACCCCCGAAACAAGACAAGCAGGGATGCTTTCTTCCGAGCTGTACATATGTCAAGATGACCTCTTTTATCCATTCCCGTGCCAATTTTGCAAAACCATTTTTTAAAAAAACAACTCCGTTTTCTTGGGACCCTGGAACTCTGAACATGCATGGAGAAAAAAGCCAGGAAATAGAAGAGACAGAACTTACAAATCTTCATTTAGATAGAGCACGTTCTTATTTTGGGTGCCAAAGAGATTTTTAAAAAATCTGGGATGTACCCAGCTAAGCCCAAGGAACATTGGGCACTGCCTTCCCACCCCCCACCCCCAAGTCAGGCCATGGGAGTACATCTAGTTTAGTATTGCCTATTCTGACTGGCAGCAGCTCTCCAGGCGTTTAGGCAGGTGCCTGGGGATGCCAGGAATTGAACCCGGACCCTCTGCAGGCAAAGTGGATGCTCTGTAACGTAAGAGGTAGCCCTTCCTATAAAAGCAAGCGAGTTTCTCGTGGGAGCTACCTTATCGTGAGCCAAGCCACTGCAGCCCATCTAGTGTAGCCTACACTGACTGGCAAGGGACGTGGGCAGCCCTGTGGGTTAAACCACAGAGCCTAGGACTTGCAGATCAGAAGGTCGGCGGTTCAAATCCCCGCGACGGGGTGAGCTCCCGTTGCTCGGTCCCTGCTAATGCCAACCTAGCAGTTCAAAAGCACATCAAAGTGCAAGTAGATAAATAGGTACCACTCCTGCGGGAAGGTAAACGGTGTTTCCGTGCGCTGCTCCTTGTTCGCCAGAAGCGGCTTAGTCATGCTGGCCACATGACCCAGAAGCTGTACGCCGGCTCCCTTGACCAGCAAAGCGAGATGAGCACCACAACCCCAGAGTTGTCCACAACTGGACCTAATGGTCAGGGGTCCCTTTACCTTTTACACTGACTGGCAGAAGCAAGGGTCTTACTCCAGGCCTGCTGGGAAACTTTTTGTATGAAAAGCATGTGTTCTGACTTGGAGCCACAACCCTTTCCCATCGCCCACGTATTCAGAGTAGACCCATTGAAATCAATGGTCCTACGTCGGCCATGCCCATCCCTTTCACAAAGGAGGCATAGCTGGACGCAACCCTGAACCTGTGCTCTTTAAAAAGCACTGTACGAAATTACTTTAAACAAGGGTTGCGTAGCCATCGATGCATTGCTTGCGCAGAACGCAGCCCAGGAGTGAAGATGGAGGCTCACCGATCTCCCATGCCTGGGTTATCAATTGATAAGAGCATGGGTTCGTGGGTTCGAGCCCTATGTTGGGCAAATGATCCTTGCATTGCTGCGGGTTGGACTAGATGACCCTAGGGGTCCCTTCCAGCTCAACATTAGCTGAATCTTGAATCAGCTCCCACCCACCCCAAACGATAGGATTTCATACCATTGTGTGCGTTGCACTTCCCTAAGGGGCAAAGGAGTTAAACAGCAGCCAAGAATAATTCTTAAACTTTTCGCCAGTGTTTCTGCCGCGTTTTCATCTAATTTGTTCTCCCTTCCCAAGTGAAGCCGGTGTGCCGATAAACCCATCCTGCTAGGTGGGCAGGAGCAGGGACCGAGCAACGGGAGCTCACCCTGTTGCAGGGATTCGAACCACCAACCTTCTGATCGGCAAGTCCCAGGCTCCATGGTTTAACCCACAGTGCCACCCGCGTCCCTTCCACACACCAATATACCTGCTGATAAAACTTTTTGGGGGAACAGGACGTTCTTGACGCATGTCCGAAAACGCCAAGTGGCGTCGCGATTTCACATGCACAGGAAATCCAGAGAGGGGCTTTGCTTAGCCAAGTTTCAACTCAGCAGGGGAAGATCAGGTGTTGGCAAGGCAGGGCAGCGAAGGGCGAGAAAAACTCTCAGACCCGGGGGAATTAATTGGCACACACAAGAGTAAAAATACGGAGAAGTCAAAGTGTGAATAGGGGGTGGGGGGCGTACGATCCCAAAACACAGAGACACCCCCAGCTATCAGGCGGCAGACTCCCGAATATTCACTCCCATTGATGTAGGTTCAAAACAAACTGTCCAGCGACCCATCTACTGACTCATTCAGCACTGTAAATATACGCCCCCATTTATGCATGTTTGGGGGGTTTATCGATTTGAGTGTGGGGCAGCTGGGGTTTTCAGAGGGGCTGGGGAGGGGGGTAACCAGTTGTGTGTATGTGTGTGTTTTTAATAGTTCCTTTAATAAAAGTGGGGAATGCTGGCTGTGGAGATCCAGGTGTGTTTTGTAGCCATTTGAGATAAAATTGCAGAGCTGAAAGGGCCCCCTGGGGGTCATCCAGACCAACCCCTCACCCTGCGATGACAGAGGATTCCCGAAAGATGTCGGCTTTCTCTGGATTAAACTTAGTACGTGGGAGCGCTGGTTGTTCAGAAGAGTCACTGTCTCCAAAAAGCATTCTCCTCTGTGAATTTGTCCAGTCCTCTTTTAAAGCCTTCTAGCCTGCTTCCTGTGGCAGGACGTTCCACAGTTTAACTTTGTGCCGCAGGAAGGACTTTACCTGTGCTGCATCGTCTTAAAACAATGACACCACTTCTCCCCACCCCTTTCCGCTCCAATTAACACAAACCAACCACTGCCTTCTTTTTTTTCCCTAAGAAAAACAATATTTATTGTTTCATTGGCTGTGCATCAAATCAGAAAAGGAGGCGTCTGCAACAGAATCAAACCTGGCAGCCGTTCCTTCCCCTCTTTTCGACATTTTGGTTGGCACAAGTCACCCTCTCCATCCATCCGGACACCCAAATCCGGCTTCCACGAACGGGGGGGGGGGAGGAGGAGAATTAATGAGTAGGATTTGTATCCAAGAGACCTTGAACTCGGGACCACTAGCCACAGATGCCGGACATGGCCCCACTGAATCGAAACTTTGGGGGGACATTTCTCTCTCTATGGCTTTTAATTAAGAGCGGTACCCAAACTCCCACAGAAATCAGAGAGACCTCAAAGTGCATAGTTTTTAGTTTTAAATTGGGTCCACTTACTGCCCGTGAGTTTCAGACAGAGAATAAACCTGGGATTAATGGAACTGGGGGAGGGGGGGACCTGGAAACTTTCTGCTACACAGAGCCCATGCTCTGGCCTTTTTCTCAAAAGAGACCATTAAGTTTATAGACCTCATGGTTCTGGGCTAAGGGCTGGTTCACAACTGAACACAGGCAGGCAGCGGTTCTCTACCCACCCTCTTCGGAGTTCGGACCAGGCAATTTCTGCATGGAGCTCCTGGCAAAACTTCCTCTTAAGAACTTTGCTTTCAAACAGGGCTTGAAGAATAAGAGGAGCTATATAGCAGCAGCTCTAAGCCATGGTAGTTCAATGGAGCCTCCAGTTTGAAGCGCAGTCTACCTCTGATGCTCGGGGGCACGGGATTGGCCAGTGTGGGTCAGGTGGCAGATTCAATACACCCAGCCTGGACGGGCCTAGCTCTGCTCGGGTCAGCTGCAATTCTGGGGTTGGACTAGATTGCCCTTTGGTTCCCTGCCAACCCTACAATTCTATGAAAAAAGCAAATTTTTTTACACCTCACCTGTGTCCTTCCTGACCCGGGACGTTCTTCAGGAACCTCACATCATACAACTGGGATTTTAAAAAAGCACATCTGATTTTCACCATTTTTTTAAAAAAAACAAAAACATAATTTTATTCCAAGCGCAGAATCTGAATTTCCTTGATGCAGAATTTGGGGATAGATTGCATAGATTACAACCGGTACTTTGGATCTGGGAGACCTGAGTTAGAGGCACAACACTCCCATGGACTTGTAGAATGCAGGGGGGAATAGTCCTCTGGCCTCAGTTTTCCCCATCCGGAAAATGGGTTTGAGGGCAATTCATACGGGCGACACTGAGAGGACACACAAGCCAAGCGGAGATCCTTAGAGCAGGTCTGCAGGCTGGAGGGAAAAGAATGATCCATGAGAAAAATAGCAGCAGGGGGGGTTGTTTTCGTTTTTTAGTGTCTCAGTCGAAACTGATCCGACCAGCAAAGGAAGCCGGAATCCTGTTGCGAAAAGAGTGAGATCGCTGTTTTTTCAAAGTCGTCAGTATATTTCAAATTGCATGCAGCTCAAAGCTATTTTTGCATAGCATCTTCAACAAACATGGAGGGAGCGCCCCCTAGCCGAGGCGGATTTTCCCCACTGCGGACGGAGAAAGTGGGGCAGGCAGCTTCCATCACAAGTAAGGGGGCAGCGGTGCTGAGCATGTCAAAATGTGTCTTGTGTTTGTGGTGGACGGGAACCTGCCAGCGACCAAGTCCACCTCTGTGGGGTTGCTGTCCAAGTGTTGTCCAAGCAGCTTGTTTATCCAGCCTGGGGTTTTATGCTCTGACTGGGAGCCCCTGAGAAGAGGCGGCTCACAGCACACACCCCGTTTGAGACCCCTGGGTCTTTCTGAGTTTTGGTCCTTGCCCCTAATGTAAAATTCTAGTCCTCATGGAGTCTAAATCAAGAGCCGATCTGTAAAAGCAGGAGCAATTGGAGGTGTCTTTGTCCGAGCCACACCCAGCTCTATGTTCCCTTACACTGGCTGGCAGCTTCTCCCCAGGGTTCGGGGGCAAGGGGTCGTTTGCAGCCCGACCTGGAGGAGCTAGACACTGTGTGAGTGCCTGGAGGCGGTTGGAGGATGGATGGCGGCTAACAGATTGAGGTTGAATCCTGACAAGGCAGAAGTACTCTTTTTGGGGGACAGGGGATGGGCAGGTGTGGAGGACGCCCTGATCCTGCATGGGGCAACTGTGCCCCTGAAGGACCAGGTGCGCAGCCTGGGAGTCATTTTGGACTCACAGCTGTCCATGGAGGCGCAGGTCAATTCTGTGTCCAGGGCAGCTGTTTACCAGCTCCATCTGGTACGCAGGATGAGACCCTGCCTGCCTGCGGACTGTCTCGCCAGAGTGGTGCATGCTCTGGTTTTCTCCCCCTTGGACTACTGCAATGCATTCTATGTGGGGCTGCCTTTGAAGGTGACCTGGAAACTGTAACTAATCCAGAATGCGGCAGCTATACTGGTGACTGGGAGCGGCCGCCAGGACCACATAACACTGGTCCTGAAAGATCTACTTTGGCTCCCAGGACGTTTCCGAGCGCAATTCAAAGTGTTGGTGCTGACCTTGAAAGCCCTAAATGGCCTCGGCCCTGTATACCTGAAGGAGCATCTCCACCCCCATCGTTCTGCCCGGACACAGAGGTCCAGCTCCGAGGGCTTTCTGGCAGTTCCCTCTCTGCAAGAAGTGATGTTACAGGGAACCAGGCAAAGGGCCTTCTTGGTGGTGGCACCTTCCCTGTGGAATGCCCTCCCATCAGATGTCAACAACTACCTGACTTTTAGAAGACATCTGAGCGTAACCCTGTTTAGGGAAGTTTTGAATGTTTGATGTTTTATTCTGTTTTTAATATCCTGTTGGAAGGCGCCCAGAGCGGCTGGGGAGGCCCGGCCAGATGGGCAGGGTGTAATAAATTATTATTATTCAGGGTGCAGAGGGGGTGCTCCATCACTGAGCTGTGCCCCCACCCTGGAAGGCTGGCAGTACCCGGACAGTAATGCAAGATTCTAGTCCTAGTGTTACTGGCAGTGAATCAATACTCTGGTCCTCATGTGTCTGAATTGCAGGCCGATCCAAATAGGAGCACGGGAAATTTTACTGAGTCCACGTAACCTGGGGGAGCAACTGCCTGGGTCTTCTGCCCCCCCCCCCCCAAGGTCATTAAGCTGAACATGCCAGAGCCTGGACCTGGGGCTTTCTGCACGCGCCTAGGGGCGCTCTCTGCTTGCGGGAAAGGAAATTCTCCTATTTGCCTTTGTTTCACGCAGACGTCTGGGAAGTTTGCACGTTCGGTGCACCCCAAACTAACGCGCCCCCTCACCTCACCCCACTGCAAAAAAAGTTTTCTCTCTCAAAATACCTCCCCGCTTTGAAGTAAGCGGAAATCTGGCTTGCTTCCAGGCGAAAAGGCTTGCAAATCTGCACTGGGGACCCAATCCACCTCGGTCACGGTTCACGGCTGCTTTGGGGCTCCCCGTCACCCCAGACCCCTTGGCCACACTGGTTGGGGGGTGGGGTGTCCCACACCATCTAGGGAGGGGCATCATGCGGCAGAAGGCAGATCGAGAGAAATGGGGGTGAGAGGGGAGGTTGGGAGAGGGGTCAGGCTCCCCCCCTCTCTTGAGGCCCAAGTATCAAGGAAGTTGGGGGGGCATAAGCCCCCCAGCAAGGCCTCCGGGGGAACTGTCCGTCTGTTCGAAGCCGGAGTGGATAAACGAAACCAGGAAAACAGAACCAAAGATGCTACATTTCCCGCGCCCACAATGGAACGGAAAAGGAGACATTCCCAACGGACGCCCACCCTGCCCCTCTCTTGGCACTGGGGTGGTGGGGGGTAGAGGCAGTCACAGCAGGGAGGGCGGCCCCCCAACCCACCCCCCGAAACGGGGAAAAAATTGCACAGAGTTCGCCGCCTCGATCCGGGGGAATCGGGTGGTGCCGGGGGACATCCAGGCTGTCGGTGCGGCGGCCGCGGGAACGGGCAGGGCAGATGTGGGGCGGGAAGGCAGGTCGCGGCAACTCCGCGCGCTCGTCGTCTCCTCACTGCCCCGTCCCGTAGGGCCAGTTGAAGGTGCTTCCCGAGAGGAGCATGTCCCTGATGAGGGTCTCAATGGGGGTCTTGCCCACCAGTCTCATGAAGAAGAGCTGCGAGATGAGGGAGGCGGGGACGGCCCGCAGCGCAGGGAGGCGCAGCAAGAGTCTGCCAAAGCGCTGGGGCTGCGAAGGGTACTGCGAGCGGACGTACTCTGTCAGCGCCACCTGCGCCTTCTCCTGCAGGCTCTCCACGTGCGCCGGGTCTGAGAGGCCGCAGGCGTCTGAAACAGAGGAGACGGTTATAATAATAATAATAATTTATTATTTGTACCCCGCCCCTCTGGCTGGGTTTCCCCAGCCACTCTGGGCGGCTTCCACAAAGACCAAAAATACAATAAATGTCACACATTAAAAACCTCCCTGAACAGGGCTGCCTTGAGATGTCTTCTGAATGTCAGGTAGTTGTTTATCTCTTTGATATCTGGTGGGAGGGCATTCCACAGGGCGGGTGCCACTACCAAGAAGGCCCTCTGCCTGGTTCCCTGTAGCTTTGCTTCTCACAATGAGGGAACCGCCAGAAGGCCCTCGGAGATGGACCTCAGTGTCCAGGCAGAACGATGGAGGTGGAGACGCTCCTTCAGGTATACTGGGCCGAGGCCATTTAGAGCTTTAAAGGTCAGCACCAACACTTTGAATTGTGCTCAGAAACCTACTGGGAGCCAGTGTAGGTCTTTCAAGACCGGTGTTATGTGGTCTCGGCGGCTGCCCCCAGTCACCAGTCTAGCTGCCGCATTCTGGATTAGTTGTAGTTTTCAGGTCACCTTCAAAGGTAGCCCCACGTAGCGTGCGTTGCAGTAGTCCAAGCAAGAGATAACTAGAGCATGCACCACTCTGACCTGACAGTCTGCGGGCAGATAGGGTCTCATCCTGCGTACCAGATGGAGTTGGTAGACAGCTGCCCTGGACGCAGAATTGACCTGTGCCTCCATGGACAGCTGTGAGTCCAAAATGACTCCCAGGCTGCGCACCTGGTCCTTCAGGGGCACAGTTACCCCATTCAGGACCAGGGAGTCCTCCACACCTGCCCGCCCCCTGTCCCCCCAAAACAGTACTTCTGTCTTGTCAGGATTCAACCTCAATCTGTTAGCCGCCATCCATCCTCCTTAGTGTTCGTGAGAGCCCTATCCTGTCCCCAAATAACCCTGAGAACCGAGGAACGCAGATAGACTGCCTGTAGACCTGGAGGCTCCACAAGAACAGGCCTGGCTGCTGGATCAAGCCAAAGTGTGACTAACAGGAAGAAATATGATTTAGAATATGATAGACAAAAATGGAGTGAAGAGTTAGGGGCACAGATAACAAATGATATATGGGAGTCAAGTATAATATCAACAGAAATAGCCTCTGTGGATTTAAGACTGAGACTTATTCTGCAGAAAATAATATTCAGAGAAAATAATATTCAGAGAAAATATTCAGAGAAAATAATATTTGCTGATCTCCAGCAAAAACTATACCAGAGGAAAATAACAAGTGCAGACGACTGCTGGAGATGTGGGAGTAAAAGTGCGAACTTGGTACATATGATGATGAATTGCCGGATGATAAGGTCATTTGGTGCGAGGTGAGGACATTTATAGCAAGGGTAATAAAAAGAGATTGTTATGTAGGCGAATTGAATTTAATTCTAAATTATATTCCGGAAACGTGGGAGATTACAAGGGGTCAAAAAAATAATAATGGATGTACCGTGCCATATTCGAAGCAAAAAAACTTGTTTTGATGAATTGGGAGAGTCACAAAAAGATTCCATTGAGCACATGGATTGATGATATGGACAGACTAGCAACATACGAACAAACTGCATGTCGACGCAAATTACGAATGGATAAATATGAAGAAATCTGGAAGGAATATTTAAGCGATAAGGCGGACAGTGGTGGGAAGTAGGGGGTTGAGAGGTGGGGAAATATTGTTAAAAAGGTGTAGTCATAGGTATATCAGTATTCAAATCTGAATTGTTAAATTGTGTTATTAGTGCTAGTATGGTTTTTGTTGTATGTGTTTTTTGTGGTTGTTCTTTGTATTGAAAAAATGATTAAATATATATATATTTTTTAAAAAGTCAAAGTGTGAGGGGGGGATAGAGACACGTCTCTACTCCTGATACGCTCCGACAGTAGAGACTCTCTCATGGTGGCGGGTTCAAGCCCTACGTTGCCGGGGGTTGAGCTAGATGACCCTTGGGTCCCTTCCAACACAACAATTCTATGATCCTGTCCTCACAGTGGCTAAATACCCCTGAGAAACTAGGAACTGAGATAAACTGCCTCTGGACGTGGAGGTTCCACAAAGATACCAAAAGAGGCTGGCTGCCGGATCAAGCTGAAGAGAGCGGCCCATTTAATCTGGAATACTTTTTGCACATGTGCAATTACCCACAGCATCTTAAAAAGCAGAACAGCATCTTAAAAAGCAGAGACATCACCTTGCCAACAAAGGTCCATATAGTTCAAACTATGGTTTTCCCAGTAGTGATGTATGGAAGTGAGAGCTGGACCATAAAGAAGGCTGATTCCTGAAGAATGGATGCTTTTGAATTCTGGTGCTGGAGGAGACTCTTGAGAGTCCCATGGACTGCAAGAAGATCAAACCTCTCCATCAGCCCTGAGTGCTCACTGGAAGGACAGATCCTGAAGCTGAGGCTCCAAGACTTTGGCCACCTCATGAGAAGAGAAGACTCCCTGGAAAAGACCCTGATGTTGGGAAAGATGGAGGGCACAAGGAGAAGGGGATGACAGAGGACGAGATGGCTGGACAGTGTTCTCGAAGCTACAAACATGAGTCTGACCAAACTGCGGGAGGCAATGGAAGACAGGAGTGCCTGGCGTGCTCTGGTCCAGGGGGTCACGAAGAGTCGGACATGACTAAAGGACTCAACAACAACAACACAATTACCCTTAGGAACCCAGATAGACTGCCACTGGGCATGCAAACTTGCACACTGCCTTGCCACAAGGTGGCACTGCCTCTATGCGCGCCACTCGCAGACGAGAAATGGCAAAGAGCGAGCATGAACCACACGCTCCGTGGCCGGCAGAGGGTCCTGTTGCTCCTCAGCGTCCTTGCAGCTTCCGCAACAGTCATCTAAGCACCGGGATTTTGCCAAACCCAGGGAGCCGGCGAAGCAAAAAGCTTTGCCAAAGCGGAGCTGCAGGGAGCAAACTCACCATGACCCCAGTCGCTCTGGGTGCCTTCCAATCAAGAACACCTCAAAACACCGGTCGCTGAGATTGTTATTCTCAGGGTTGTGGGTTCGAGACCCACGTTGGGCGCAAGATTCCTGCACTGCGGGCAGGTTGGGCTAGATGACCGTTGGGGTCCCTTCCAACTCTTATGATTCTATGGTCACACATTAAAAGCTTCGTGATGCAGGGCTGCCTTCGGAGGTCTACTGAAAGTCGTATAATTTATATCCAATAACAGTAATAATAATTTATTACTAATAGTTCATTCGTGGCCTCATTGTTTTATTTTCTCCTTCAGTGGCACCTGCCCCTGTGGAATGCCCTCCCACCAGATGTCAAGGAGATCAAAGAACGACACAACTTTTACAAGACATCTGAAGGCAGCCCTGTTTAGGGAAGCTTTTAATGTTTAATAGGTTATTGTATTTTAATATTCTGTTGGAAGCTGCCCAGAGTGGCTGGGGAAACCCAGCCAGATGGGCAGGGTATAAATAATAAATTTTGTTGTTGTTGTTTTTTCCAGATGTGCTGGGAGCTGCCCAGAGTGGCTGGGGCAACACAGCCAAATGGGCGGGGTATAAATAATTAAATTATAATTAGACCACCTCCTCTGGTCCTTTTTGGAAATAAGGAGTCTTTGGAAATATTTTGTGGAATACAGCGGTACCTTGGTTTTCAAACTTAACCGGTTCCAGGAATCCATTCGACTCCCAAAACCGTTTGAAAACCAAGGCGTGGCTTCCGACTGGCTGCACTACAAGGAAGAAGCCACGTCGGACGTTCGGCTTCTGAAAAACATTCGCAAACCAGAACACTCACTTCCGGGTTTGCGGCGTTTGGGAGCCGATTTGTTCAGGGACTAAGCTGTTTGAGAACCAAGGTACTACTGTATTTGGAAAAAAATATCATGGTTATATGAAAACATGTGTAGGATTTGAAGTATAGCAGCAGATGAGAGAATTGGTAGGTTAATCATTTAGAATTAATGTATCTAATGGGTAAAATGTAAGTCATATAGCCGCTTAATGAGGAAAGGAAAGAACACGGAATGGAAGTCAAAGGATATGAGAGATTTGTTTTGAGTTTAAAAGAATTTCCAAAAATTGAAAAGTTCATTTAAATGTTTTAAAGAAATAATCAAATAATATCTTAAACAACTATTATATTATATTATATTATATTATATTATATTATATTATATTATATTATATTATATTATATTATATTACCTAATACTTATAACATTGCACAATTATGAAAATAGTTAGATGGTGATAATTATTATATTATTATAATAATAATGCTATACAATAAAACTGTTGTTGTTGTTACTGCTCTGCTTCTTAGTACTTCTGTGATTTTATGCCATTTTGATTTACTTCAACAAAGCATTTTCATCCAGAGAGAGAAAAACCTCCAAATTCAGGGAGCAATTCTGCAACAGCCAAACACGCGGCTTGGCTCACTCGCCCGAGCCGCCTCCATACAGCCGGGAATGGCTCCGGCCGGTGTGCTCACCTGGGGTGAAGAGGGCGATGGCTTTGAGGCAGCTGTACTCCGCCAGGTCCACCTGCAGCCGGTTGAGCTTCTCCACCTGGTCCTGGAAGATGCGGATCTGGTCCATGAAGGAGACCACGCGGTCGGCCGACATGGGGGCCGCGTGGAATCCGGCGGCAGCCAGCAGCGGCGCCATGTGCAGCGGCAGCGCGGACTGCGCGGCGTTGAGGACGAAGAGCTCGCTCCAGCTGAGCCTCAGCAGCGCCACCTGGTCCGAGACGGGCAGGTCGGGGAAGAAGGGGATGTTTCGTGCCCACTCCACCGTGCTGAAGAGGAGCCGCGCCGCCAACTCGCAGATGTTATCAATGCCCATCACGCTGCCTTGCTGGGCGTACTGGGAGCTGAAGCGCGCAGTGGGGTAGGGCTCGGCGCGGAGGAGCTGCGAAATCAGCTCCGAGACGGGCTGGCCGTTGTAGTATTCGCCGCTGGGCAGGGCGTTGGGGCTGGCGCTGGAGTGGGTGGGAGGGATTCGGCCCCTCTGGACGGCTGAGGGAAGCAAGCAGAGAGTGCTGGTTAAGGCCAGAGTGGTGCATGCTCTGGTTATCTCCCGCCTACTGCAATGCGCTCTACGTGGGGCTACCTTGAAAGGTGACCCGGAAACTACAACTAATCTACCTCTCTTTTAAATCAGAACCAGTGAAGGTGGTGAAGGTCCTGTGTGAGTGCCTGGAGGCGGTTGGAGGATGGATGGCAGCTAACAGATTGAGGTTGAATCCTGACAAAACAGAAGTACTCTTTTTGGGGGACAGGGGGCGGGCAGGTGTGGAGGACTCCCTGGTCCTGAATGGGGTAACTGTGCCCCTGAAGGACCAGGTGCGCAGCCTGGGAGTCATTCTGGACTCACAGTTGTCCATGGAGCCGCAGATCAGTTCTGTGTCCAGGGCGGCTGTTTACCAGCTCCATCTGGTATGCAGGCTGAGACCCTAGCTGGCCATAGACTGTATCACCAGAGTGGTGCATGCTCTAGTTATCTCTCGCTTGGACTACTGCAATGCGCTCCACGTGGGGCTACCTTTGAAGGTGACCCGGAAACTGCAATTAAACCAGAATGTGGCAGCCAGACTGGTGACTGGGGGCGACCGCCGAGACCACATAACACCGGTCTTGACAGACCTACATTGGCTCCCAGTACATTTCCGAGCACAATTCAAAGTGTTGGTGCTGACCTTGAAAGCCCTATACAGCCTCAAAGGCCCGGTATACCTGAAGGAGCGTCTCCACCCCCATCGTTCTACCCGGACACTGAGGTCCAGATCCGAGGGCCTTCTGGCAGTTCCCTCGATGCAAGAAGCCAAGTTACAGGGAACCAAGCAGAGGGCCTTCTCGGTAGTGGCGCCCTTCCTGTATAACGCCCTCCCATCAGATGTCAAAGAGATAAACAACTACAGTGGTACCTCAGGTTACATAAGCTTCAGGTTACATACTCCACTAACCCACCACCACTCTGTAACCTGAAGCGTATGTAACCCGAGGTACCACTGTATAGGATTGGGGGACACCTGGCTTACTAGCAATACCTGTGAAAAGGATCTAGGGCAGCGGTTCTCAACCTGAGGGTCCCCAGGTGTTGTTGTACTACAGCTCCCATCATCCCTGAGCTCTGGCCTTGCTAGCTAGGGGTGATGGGAGTTGTAGTCCAACAACATCTGGGGACCCACAGGTTGAGAAAGGCTGATCTAGGGGTCTTGGTGGGCCGCAAACTGAACATGAGCCAACAGGGTGATGCAGCAGCAAAAAAAGCGAATGCTATTCTAGGCTGCATCAGCAGAAGCCTAGTGTCCAGATCAAGGGGGAAAACAGTCCCACTCTATTCTGCCTTGGTCAGGCCACACCTGGAATACTGTGTCCAATTCTGGGCACCACAAATTAAGGAGGGCGTCTTCTGCAGCAGTCAGTGGAAAAAAGACAGTCACGAAACCAAGAAATTACACAAAACAAATGAAATGCCATGAAAATCCCTGAAATGACAAGTAATCGACTATAGAGTTAAATTAAATAACAAAAACCAAAAAGTTTAAGGAAAATATTATCCTAGAATTAAACAAAGACTTAACGAGATGCCGGCTACAAAACTCTAGGAAGCATTTCAGCCTTGCTCTTGAGTTTGTTTAAAATCATTTAAGGTTTATAATTTCTTTATTTCCTGATTAGTTAAGTGAAACGAGTTTTGTAGCCGGAATCTCGTTAAGTCTTTGTTTAATTCCAGGTTAACTTTTTCCTTAAACCTTTTGATTTTTGTTATTTAATTTAACTTTATAGTCGATTACTTCTCGTTTCAGGGTCTTCTGCAGTATTAGCTACCCTTCCCAGGAACCACAGAATCACAGTGTTGTAAAATCCTGCCCGACCCCCTGCAAATGCCAGAATCTTTGGCTCAGCATGATCCTCTGTGCCAAAGGAAACTTTCGGGGGTCGGATCCAGCAAAGGCAGCTACAGGTTCTCCAACTGCATCGCAGGGGGGTTGGACTGGATGACCTGTGGGGACCCCCTCCAACGCTGCAATTCTATGACTCTATCCCATTCCCAATGAAGGGAGGAGCTCGTGGGCAGGATCCGAGGGCACGATCTCCCCTGGAGACCTTGGAAACCCGAGGGGGTGGTGAGTGAGGGGCACAATCACTGTTGAGCCAACAGTGTGACGCGGCAGCTAAAAAAGCCAATGCAATTCTGGGCTGCATCAATAGGAGTATAGCATCTAGATCAAGGGAAGTAATAGTGTCACTGTATTCTGCTCTGGTCAGACCTCACCTGGAGTACTGTGTCCAGTTCTGGGCACCACAATTCAAGAAGGACACTGACAAACTGGAACGTGTCCAGAGGAGGGCAACCAAAATGGTCAAAGGCCTGGAAACGATGCCTTATGAGGAACGGCTAAGGGAGCTGGGCATGTTTAGCCTGGAGAAGAGGAGGTTAAGGGGTGATATGGGAGCCATGTTCAAATATATAAAAGGATGTCACATAGAGGAGGGAGAAAGGTTGTTTTCTGCTGCTCCAGAGAAGCGGACACGGAGCAATGGATCCAAACTACAAGAAAGAAGATTCCACCTAAGCATTAGGAAGAACTTCCTGACAGTAAGAGCTGTTTGACAGTGGAATTTGCTGCCAAGGAGTGTGGTGGAGTCTCCTACTTTGGAGGTCTTTAAGCAGAGGCTTGACAACCATATGTCAGGAGTGCTCTGAGGGTGTTTCCTGCTTGGCAGGGGGTTGGACTCGATGGCCCTTGGGGTCTCTTCCAACTCTAGGATTCTATGATTCTATGACCTGTGGAAACGGGGCCAAAAATCCAAACAAAGGAATAATTTGGTGCTCCCTCGCTCTCAAGATGGTATTTGGCTCTCCAGCTGTGACCTTTACTGCTACTGAGTCATATGACCTGCCAGCCTGCAGGCTCCTTTCCTCACCCGCCTGTAAAATCCTGCGCTCTCCAAACAAACACCACCTGTTTTACCGGTTTGACAGCGACCCGCTGAGCCCTCCGGCAGCCTTGAAGGCAAGCAGCTCACTCCGCCAAAGCCAGGGCCTCTCGACTCCGCACCAGGTCCCACATTAACCTGCCTCCCCAGCCATCTCACGCTGCTAGACCTCAGCTTCCCCTTTGCTCTGGGCTTGCCAATCAGAAGGTTGGCGGTTCGAATCCCCACAACAGGGTGAGCTCCCGTTGCTCGGTCCCTGCTCCTGCCAACCTAGCAGTTCAAAAGCACATCAACGTGCAAGTAGATAAATAGGTACCACTCCGGCAGGAAGGTAAACGGCGTTTCTGTGCGCTGCTCTGGTTCGCCAGAAGCGGCTTAGTCATGCTCGCCACATGACCCGGAAGCTGTACGCCGGCTCCCTTGGCCAATAAAGTGAGATGAGCGCCGCAACCCCAGAGTCGGCCACGACTGGACCTAACGGTCAGGGGTCCCTTTACTCTTTACCTTAAACAGACTGATGTGGCTTTCTAGGATGCAGGCAGTTTTAGAAACGCAAGATAGATGAGCTAGGCGCCAAATGGCTCCTAAAACCAAGGTTTCAGTCGCCAATATATGTGAAATTTGTGGAAATATATATTTGAAAAATAAAATAAAAAGTGGTGAAGATATTAATAGGCAAGGTGTTAAATTGTTTTTATATGCAACAACAGCGGCAAGAGTATTGTTAGCCCAGAAATTGATGCAAGAAGAAATTCCGACAAAAGAAGAATGGCAGATGAAATTAATGGACTGTGCAGAATTGGACAAAATGACAGGAAGGGTTCGAAACCTGCAGGACCAGAGATTTACAGAAGATTGAAAGAAATATACGAACTATTTGAAGAGCAACTGTAATCAACAAATTACGCTAGTAGGAATACAAGAAGTTTTGTAAGGAGAAATATATGAAATATTGCAAAGTAGAGAAAGAATAGAGATATTGGTTAAGAGATTTAAATCTAATAGTGGAAGTAAGAAATGTATATTAAGTGAATAGACTAGAAAATTTTCAGATGTGATTGATGGTCAAAAAAATGGTGTAGGAAATGAAAGTATGTTTAATTACTGTTGAAAATGATGTGTTGAAAAATTTATATTGAAAAAATAAAAAAGTAAAATGTATCATGTTTTTTTAAAAAAGAAACTCGGATATGTAAGCCAAATGGCTTCTTAAACTGAGGTTACAGGCGCCAAAACGGAATTTCTAGTTGGCATTTTGGGACAAGTCTCATTTTCCAAATGATGGACTGACCGTGATTGATTCTCAGTTAAACATCTGGCTAGTTCAGAGGAAAACCTTGAGCCAGGTTGAGAATTTTGAGAGCTTAAAAAAGGAAAGTCACTTGATCCAGGGACAATCCACATATATATATATATATATATATATATATATATATATATATATATATATATATGCAGGTTTTGGTGTCTTCGGGTGTCTTCCCGTGTAAGAGTTGGGGTGTCTAGGCGACGTTTCGACGAGGTCTCACTCGTCATCTTCAGGCTGGTGCTTTCGGCTTCTTGTTACTAGAACATGCTCTGTTCTAGTAACAAGAAGCCGAAAGCACCAGCCTGAAGATGACGAGTGAGACCTCGTCGAAACGTCGCCTAGACACCCCAACTCTTACACGGGAAGACACCCGAAGACACCAAAACCTGCATTCTTGTACCCGTGAAAATCTACGAAAGCATATATATATATATATATATATATATATATATATATATATATATATATATTGGCTTATTCTGACTTCTTTTTCTTAATGGTGGCACTGACAATTCATAAGGTAGGAATATCCTTCACAACTCTGAGCAAGGAAGTGGGGGAAGCGAAGACAAGCAACAACAATTCACTGTGACGCTGTTCAGTGCGCCTGCTCCTGCTGCACAGAAAAAACGTTTTGGTTCCTGAAATTCATTCTGATTGTGCAACCTGGCTCCCAGGCATCTTCACTCAGTCGCAAGTGGATGAAAGGTAAAGGGGCCCCTGACCATTAGGTCCAGTCGCGGCCGACTCTGGGGTTGCGGCACTCATCTCGCTTTATTGGCCGAGGGAGCCGGCGTCCAGCTTCCGGGTCATGTGGCCAGGATGACTAAGCCGCTTCTGGCGAACCAGAGCAGCACACGGAAACGCCGTTTACCTTCCCGCCGGAGCGGTACCTATTTATCTACTTGCTCTTTGACATATTTCGAACTGCTAGGTTGGCAGGAGCAGAGACCGAGCAAGGGGAGCTCACCCCGTCGTGGGGATTCGAACAGCCGACCTTCCGATCGGCAAGTCCTAGGCTCTGTGGTTTAACCCACAGGGCCACCTGCGTCCCTAAATGGCTGATGGTCAGGTGCAAAATGTGTTTGGCTCCTGGCTTATTTTGAACCCTGGTTCTGCTGCGTTCCAGCTGGCACCAGGCACTTTGACCCAGGGTTATCCGTGCCAGTGTCGGACCTTTGACTCCTTTGCATTGCTGGCGTATGGCAGCTCCTAAGCATTGATTTCCTGACACAACTCTCTTTCAGGTCGGGTCTGTGGGTGGCTGGCAGATTTCACCATCTGCAAAGTTGAGTCCTGCCAGTTGAGTCCCCTTCTGCCATCCAGCGGGTACTGGGTGCCAGCTGCGCCAGACGCTCAGCAGAAGAAAAATTTAAAAATACATTATAGAAGACAGAATGGTTGGAACTTAAAGAATGAACATCATATGTAGCTGCAGACAGCCAGGAGTCCTTTTACTCTACTGGACCATCAAGAAGGCTGATGGCCGAAGAATGGATGCTTTTGAATTATTTTGCTGGGGGAGACTCTTGAGAGTCCCATGGACTGCAAGAAGATCAAACCTCTCCATTCTTAAGGAAATCAGCCCTGAGTGCTCACTGGAAGGACAGATCCTGAAGCTGAGGCTCCAATACTTTGGCCACCTCATGAGAAGAGAAGACTCCCTGGAAAAGTCCCTGATGTTGGGAAAGATGGAGGGCACAAGGAGAAGGGGACGACAGAGGACAAGATGGTTGGACAGTGTTCTCAAAGCTACCAGCATGAGTCTGACCAAACTGCGGGAGACAGTGGAAGACAGGAGGGCCTGGCGTGCTCTGGTCCATGGGGTCACGAAGAGGCGGACATGACTAAACAACTAAACAACAACAACTTTTTTCGTTTTTTCCTTCTTTTCCTTTTCTCTTGCTTTCTCCTTGGGGACCAGCAGCTGCCTCTCAGCCTAACCTACTTCACAGGGTTGATGTAAGGATAAAAATGGAGAGGAGAGGATAAAAAATCCCAAGCTTATCTGTTAGGGTTGGTGGGCAAAGGCATACCACATATGAAAAAAAAACAATCTTTTTATATGCAACAACATCTGCCAGGGTAGCAATTGCCACTAAATGGAAATCTCAGGACAAACCAACAAAGGGAGAGTGGATTTGTAAATTGAGTATATAGAATTGGCAAAATTATAAGATATCAATCAAATCAAAAGTCAAGAATGGCGTGGAAGTATTTCGAAGATTGTATGTCAAAATATTGTTCTAAAAATGACACGCTAATAGGCTTAGAATAAAAAAATGTAAGCAATAACAAAACCAGTAACGAAAGAAGGAAAAATCAGAACGTAACAAAAATAATCTATTATAGAATGCAAGGGGGAAAGGTAGAAAGAAATATAAAGAAGTCGAATTGCTGTGGAGGGAAGTAGCGGGTGGGTGGTGGGGTTTATAATTAAGTGTATAATTAAGTAGCTGTTTTAATCTAGGTACAGTGGTACCTCGGGTTAAATACGCTTCAGGTTACAGACTCCGCTAACTCAGAAATAGTGCTTCAGGTTAAGAACTTTGCTTCAGGATGAGAACAGAAACCGTGCTTCGGCGGCGCCGCGGCGGCAACAGGAGGCCCCATTAGCTAAAGTGGTGCTTCAAGTTAAGAACAGTTTCAGGTTAAGTACAGACCTCTGGAATGAATTAAGTACTTAACCCGAGGTACCACTGTATTATGTTTTATGTGAGGGAATCATTGGGAATTTTGGTTATTATGCATATATGTTACGTTTCAATAAAGATCTTGGGGGGAATGGAGAGGAGGTGAGGAAAGATGGGATGCAGAAACAAGAGGATGAAAATAAACCCAAAAATAAGTGATATACCTGATGACATGAGTTGTGTGATGTAGCACAAAATAAATTCAGCAGCTTTCGAGGTCCTGCAAGGGAGCTCGGTTAACAGACATATGTGTCGTCCTCTTTGGAGTTTGTATCTCTCCAAATATCACATACACACATACACACACACCCCAGTACTGGAGAGTACCTTCTTTCCTCATCCCGACGCGGAAACACTTCTTCAGACGGCAATACTGGCATTGATTGCGGTGGTGCTGGTCTATCTGGCAGTCGCGGTTCGACCTAGGTTAAAACAAAAATCATGAGATAAGCTGCTTCCTTCCTCCCGTTTACACACACGGCTGTCCCGTCTCTTTGAGGAAATGCACATATTGTTAAAAAAAAAGAAAAAAGATGAACCTCTCCGTAAGTCACCCAGTGCCAGAAATTCCCCAGGCGCATTTTGCAACCGTTCACAAAGCAGCAGCCACAAAAAACAAGCTAAGCACTACAATTCAAGCAAAAGTTGTGTTATATGATTGACACATCAATGCAGCATTTATAATCTGTAAAATGACATTAGCAACGTTAGCCAAATAGCCACAGAAAAATAAACTGAGTGGAAGTGGTTCTCCAGGGTTTCGGACTTGGGGAAACTCTCCTATTCCTACCTTGGAACGGTGTTAGAAATTAGGCAGGTGCCAGGCGCGTTTCGCAACTGCCGCGGGTCCCATTGCAACCACATGGAGATTTCTGGGTGCCCAGGCTGGCAACTGACATCTCCACCTGGCTGCCCCCTCCCGCTTTCTTAAGCAGATAAGCAGAAGAGCTGATTTATTGAATATGTCTCCCACCTTTTTCTCCAAGGACTACACGGTTCATCCCCCCCCCCCGCCAACTTAATGCCTACAACGACCCTGAGAGGTAGGCTAAGAGGCTGGGACTGACTCCAAGGACACGCAGTGAGCTCCATGACTGAGCGGGGATTTGAACTCTGGAATCCTGGTCTCCCGGGTCCTAGTCTGCCATTCTCACCACTACACCACCCTGCCTTCCTAGAGCACGTCTGCTAGGGGGAGGCTCTATATATTAAGCAGGTAGGTAGGTAAGTAAGTAAGGGACGCAGGTGGCGCTGTGGGTTAAACCACAGAGCCTAGGACTTGCCAATCAGAAGGTTGGCGGTTCGAATCCCTGCGACAGAGTGAGCTCCCGTTGCTTGGTCCCTGCTCCTGCCCACCTAGCAGTTTGAAAGCACGTCAAAGTGCAAGTAGATAAATAGGTACCACTCTGGCGGGAAGGTGAACGGCGTTTCTGTGCTCTGGTTCGCTGGAAGCGGCTTAGTCCTGCTGGCCACATGATCCGGAAACTGTACGCCGGCTCCCTTGGCCAATAAAGCGAGATGAGCGCCGCAACCCCAGAGTCGGCCACGACTGGACCTAATGGTCAGGGGTCCCTTTACCTTACCTTTTAGGTAAGTAAATAAGTAAGTAAATGGGAATCAAAATGTCACTTAGAGAAGAATCAGAAATATTTCCCCAGAAGCCTGAATTTGTTTTATTCTAGATTGTTTGATTGGATATAGATAGATAATTTATTATGGTCGGAGACCAGCTTATAAAACACACTTGGGGGTACAATCCAAGAGGGAAAGCAAACATTTAAAACAATGTACACCAATAAATTTAAAATTTATAAATGCGATAAGCGTATAGACAATTAAAACTTTAAGATAAGCTACTGCAGAGAGATGACCCAGAATCACCCAGGTAATCAAGTTTGGGGATTTTCTTAACGAACTACTTTGGGTCGGGGGATGGTCTGCGCCTACAGATCTGTACACAGAATCTGGCGACCATCCGGGTCGTCTTATGATCTTTGCCTAACAGGAAAAGGTCGATTTTTGCTTTTCCGGGAGGTCAGTGAGCCTCACCAGCATGGGACCAGTGGTCTCACTCTGTGCCTCTTCCTAAAAGGGACATTTAAAGAGCAAGTGCTCTGGGCTTCCTAGCTCCCCCAACGAACAGGCGCAAAGTCTCTGAGCATAGGGGACTTTTTAAAAGGATCCGGCGAGGGCAGAGCCGAGCTTCTGGCGAGTGTAAAAGCCCTTCTTGCATTTTTGGATACGAGAAAGAAGAGATATGCTGCCGGTGCGGCTATATCTCTCTCGATTTCTCCAATTTTATAGCAGGGGCACCTTGAGCAGTCCTGTTGTCTCTCGGTGTCTGTGTTGATTGGATATTTTAATGTGTTGTAAACGACTTTGAGGGTTTTTCTTTCTTTAAAATATAAAGTGGTATAGAAATCACCGTCGTCATCCCCCCACTATCTACAGTGGTGCCTCGCAAGACGAAATTAACCCGTTCCGCGAGCCTCTTCGTCTAGCGGTTTTTTCGTCTTGCGAAGCAACCCTATTAGCGGCTTAGCGGATTAGCGCTATTAGCGGTTTAGCGGCTATTAAAGGCTTAGCGGCTTAGCGGCTAAAAGGCTATTAGCGGCTTAGCGGCTAAAAGGCTATTAGCGGCTTAGAAAAAGGGGGGGAAGAGGGGGAAAATCGGAACACTCGCAAGACGTTTTCGTCTTGCAAAGCAAGCCCATAGGGAAAATCGTCTTGCGAAGCAGCTCAAAAACGGAAAACCCTTTCGTCTAGCGGGTTTTCCGTCTTGCGAGGCATTTGTCTTGCGGGGCACCACTGTATTGTGGCAACTATAACCTGGGTTTAAGGTGCCATTTGGCGACTGGCTTATATATCCGAGTTTCTAACCACGGGGAGAAGAGAATTCTGGACTCCGCATAGGTTGTGATGAACCTCTCCCAATTCCCATCCCATTTGGACACTTGCCTTCTGCACTAGCAAAGAACTGAAACCCTCTGGCTTCTCCAAATGCACACAGACCATTTCTCTCTTTGGGGCCCATCAGGTCAATGCGCATGAGCAGGCAAAGGAGTCAGGAATCCCAAAAATTCCCTCCTCCCCGGACAAGGGGCTCTGAGGAGAGGGTTACCAGGGCAGGAGGGATAAAGCAGGCAGGCAGTACTGCCTCGCCTCAGTATCTCCGGAAAGACGTTTTATGCCACATCACAACGCTGGTCCATTGAAGCTCAAGACTGCCTGCACTGACTGGCAGAGACTCTCCAAGGCAGGGGCCAGCAACCTTTTTCAGCCGCGGGCCGGTCCCCCGTCCCTCAGACCATGTGGTGGGCCGGAATATACAGTCATACCTCTTGTTACGTTCGGTTCAAGTTATGTCTGTTCAGGTTGCGTCCCGCGGCGACCTGGAAGTACCGGAAAGGGTTACTTCCAGGTTTCACCGCTCGCGCATGCGCAGACACGCAAAATGACGTCACACGCATGTGCAGAAGTGACAAATCGCGACCAGCACCTGCGTAGACGCGCAGGCGCGGGTTGTGTTCCTCTCAGGTTGCGAATGGGGCTCCAGAACAGATCCCGTTCGCAACCAGAGGTACCACTGTATTTTGAAAAAAATAATGAACTAATTCCTATGCCCCACAAATAACCCAGAGATGAATTTTAAATAAAAGGACACATTCTACTCATGTAAAAACCACGCTGATTCCTGAACCGTCCGTGGGCCAGATTGAGGAGGTGATTGGGCCGCATCCGGCCCCTGGGCCCTAGGTTGCCTACCCCTGCTCCAAGATTTCAGGACCCTGGGCGCAGCATTGGGGACATGCCATTGGGGACTGAGCCCTTAAGCTATGGTCCTTTCATTTAGAAATGAAGCAGGGATCTAGTCCTCATGATTTAAAACTGGTACACAAGAATGTGGGCAGAGGAGGGTGGCCAACAACTTCCTGACACGGAGAGCTGTTCAGCTGGGGAACGGTCTCCCTCGGGAGGCTGTGGACTCTTCTCCCTTGGAGGCTTTAAAGCAGAGGATGGAGGGTCATCTGCCAAGGATGCTTTAGCAGAGATTTCTGCATTGCAGGGGGTTGGTCTGGATGACCCTCAGAGGCCCCTTCCAACTCTACTATTCTGTAGTCTCTTCCAGCTCTGTGATTCTGCACTGAGTGGCAGGAGATGCTCTCCAGGGTTTCAGCCACGGTCTTCCCCAGCTATACCTGGGGACATCAGAGAGTGAATGTGGGGCTTTCTGAATGCCAATAATAACAATACTGTAATAATACATTTTTATTTATACCCCACCCTTCCCGGTTCAGAAAGCCGGGCTCAGGGCGGCTAGCGACAAATTTAAAGCACTTAATTGATACAACAACAAAAACCAGCATAAAATACAGTATAAAACGCGAATGACGGTAAATTCAGAATTCAAAAATCAATTTAGGGAGAAAATCCATCCAGTAAACATTAGATGATCATCAGGGCTAGCTGGCTAAATTAGTCCTATTTGGGCCAGCGAGGAGATCAGGGGACAATTAGCTGTGGGATCCCAGAGCAGGCAGTCTTCATAAAAAGGGGAGGCGGAGGAAAGGAAGGGGAATAAAAGATCAGGCTAAGTTCAAGTTGAAAGCCAGGCGGAATAGCTCTGTCTTACAGGCCCTGCGGAAGGAAGTTAAATTCTGCAGGGCCCTGGCCTCATGGGACAGAGCATTCCACCAGGTCGGAGCCATCACTGAGAAGGCCCCGGGCCCTGCTGGAGGATAGTCCCAACACAATTAAAAGCACAATAAAAAAATCAAACATCAAAAGCTTCCCTAAACAGGACTGCCTTCAGATGTCTTCTAAAAGTCAGATAGTTGTTTATTTCCTTGATATCTGATAGGAGGGTGTTCCCCAGGGCTGGTGCCACTACCGAGAAGGCCCTCTGCCTGGTTCCCTGTAGCTTGGCTTCTCGCAGTGAGGGAACCGCCAGAAAGCCCTCGAAGCTGGACCTCCGTGTCTGGGCTGAACGATGGGGGTGGAGACGCTCCTTCAGGTATACAAGACCAAGGCCATTTAGGGCTTTAAAGGTCAGCAGCAACAGCTCCATCGTCTTTTACCGTCCCTTTTCCCTCACATGCCATGTCTTTATTTTTTACTTATTTGCTTAAAAGCAAAAAACTTCTGCAAACTCCGGGTTTGCAGAGGGGGCAAAAGCAAGAGCCCTCGATGCCTATAAATGCCAGAAACAGAAATATATTTTATATGCAGGAAAAGACCAGGGAGACAGGAGAGGGCTCCTCTGAACAAAGTGGGGGGGGGTGTAAACAGCCGGGTCCAAAGTCCATGCGACGGAAGGGGCAGAGCAAAGGTGAAGGCACAAAAGTCCCCAGCCCCACGGACCCTTTGCAGACATCGGGCCATGCTCATCAAACCTGCAAAAGATCCGTACAATCTGAAGATTTTCGAGTTTGGCAACACAGATGCGCCGTAAGCAACACTTCCTTCTCCACTTTCCCCTTTTCTTTCCCGGAAACGTGGAGCTGGAAGGGACCCCCCAAGCTCATCTAGTCCAACCCTGCCCCCCAGCAATGCTCAAGAATCCCTGACAAGAACGGCCATCCAAACTCTGCTTTAAAAACTGCAAGGAAGGAGCGTCCGCCACCTTCCAAAGTTGTCCGTTTCACTATCGAACTTTCCTTTCTTGTCATTTTAAATCCATTGAGCTGAGGATCTGGGCAGCCATCATGGCGAGTCGAGAACCCTTCCTTCCTCCTCCTCTTTCATGAATGTGACAGATCCTATTTTAAAGCCATCTCAGTTGCCTCCAGTGGGAGGCAGTTCCGCAGTTTAACCACGTGCCGAATGAAGAGGAGGGTGTGTTTTTTTAATTAAAAGAGAAAAAATCTGCCCTGAATCTCCCAACATTCAGCAAATACAGTGGTACCTTGGGTTAAGTACTTAATTCGTTCCGGAGGTCCGTTCTTAACCTGAAGCTGTTCTTAACCTGAAGCACCACTTTAGCTAATGGGGCCTCCTGCTGCTGCCGCATCACCGGAGCACGATTTCTGTTCTCATCCTGAAGCAAAGTTCTTAACCCGAGGTACTATTTCTGGGTTAGCGGAGTTTGTAACCTGAAGCGTATGTAACCTGAAACGTATGTAACCTGAGGTACCACTGTAAGAGAAATCTGCAAATTAGAGAAATCAGCTTCTGAGTACGGATACCAATATCCGTGTGAATGAGCTCTGATGGGGCGGCGATGGTCCCGCTAATTATGTCATTAGGGGGCCAGTTAATTTGCCACCAAAGTGGAGCGTGTGTTAAATAGGCAAATTTGGCCGGCTTTGGGCGCTGTCCAACTGCCGAAAGAAAAAGGCATGAAAGGCTCCCTTGTGGAGACGACGGAGACACACAAACACACCCCGTTTTATACAAGGGAAATAAATAAATTACGGGTTCAATTACTCCGGCCACAAAGAGCGTGAGGCACAGAGAGAGGCCGTCGCAAGTCCTCCTAATGTCACACAAAGGGCCTGGCGGCCGGGGACCGGGTGCGAGTCCCTGCGTCTTGCTGCATTAATTGAACGAATGGGTTTTAATTGGATTTGGAATAAGCGCGCAATTAATTGCTGCTGCTTGGCCATTTTTTCGCACTCTTATCTTTCTGAGCAGAACAACTGCTTTTTGTAACGGAGGACACCGGGGATACGTTTATGGAGGCGAGGTGGTGGTTTGGCCCGAAAGAAAAGTAGGGAACTACAAGGTTAGGACATCTGCTTTG
The DNA here is from genome assembly GCF_964188305.1 of Podarcis bocagei. NCBI lineage: Eukaryota > Metazoa > Chordata > Lepidosauria > Squamata > Lacertidae > Podarcis > Podarcis bocagei. The sequence goes on from NC_138144.1 coordinate 9,414,077, forward strand.
AGTGCAGAAGGTCAGGCCTTGAGGGAATTCTCCCAGGCAGTGTTAGAAACTCAGGGGTATAAGCTAATTGCCAAATGGCAACCTTAAGCCTGGGTTACGGTCATCACAATGGAAAGTCCTGGCGCTTAAAAAAACAAAAAATGAGACGATGGTGATGATGGTGATTGGCTGTGGCGCGGTATATGCAGAACACAGCAAATAAAACCGCAATCAGATCAATAAAAACATCAGCGAAGAGCTTAGAATTTTGCTAAATAAATACATGGTCAATTGTACTTATCGTCTGATCAAATAAAAAATACCGGTTTTAACTGCTTTTTGTTGAAATTTTGTTCTTTAAGTAAATACACTGTCAATTTTTAAATACCTCCTGAATGTTTTTTTTTAAAAAATACCTGTTTGAAACTGCTTTTTGTCGCTAATCTTAACCTTTTCGTGAGTTATCGGGTTTCTTTTTGATTTGTTTTTGTTTTGACTATGCTTTTCGTGTTTTTAAATTGTTACTTTATCCTGTGAACTGCCCTGAGACTTGCAGGTATAGGGTGGTATACAAATTTCAACAACAACAACAACATTAATTATATATATGGTCATTTTTCAACTGTCTTTTGGATTTTTAAAAATACTAACTTTTAACTGTTTCTGCGGATAGTTCACCCCTCCACCCCCCCCAATCAATAAGAGGTTTTGTTACGGAATCCGTTCAACTTACAAAACATTAGAAAAACAAAGCGCGGCTTCTGATTGGCTGCAGGAAGCTCCTGCAACCAATCAGAAGCCGCGGAACTCACTTCCGGGTTTGTGATGTTCGGGAGCAAAAACGTTCGAAAACTAAGCTGCTCAAATTCCAAGGTACGACTGTATTCATTTGGTTAAATAAGTCCCCCCCCCCCCCAATAAACAAATAAGTACGGGTTGGTAAGAAAGAAAATCCACAGTGGGGAGGCCCATCTGACTAACACAGCTTTCAGGAGATGTAAGAAACAAAAAAGGCAGGTACAATTCCTTCCCAGCCTCCAGTGGCAGTGAGTTACACAGGACACAAGGCTCAGATGCCAGTAAAAGTGGGCCGGAAGAAATAAGGTGGTCCTGCAGGTACTTTGAGCCAGAGTTACTTTGGGCTTTGTGGGTTAATGCAAGAACCTTGCGTTGCAGGGAGCTGGGTCCTTCCCAACTCTACAGTTCTATGACTCTTTATGACTCAAACCTGGATAGCAGCAGTGTTCGAAATTTGCCAGGAGCATTTTGCACCTGGCTATCGGCCACCTGCGACCAAGTGAAGATGCCTGGCTGCCGGGATGACGCCTGATGTCTCCCCCATCTGGGGATCCTTGGGTCTGGACTGTTTTCACACACTAAGGCCTCATCCTGCCATATTTGATCGGCACAATCGGAATGAATTTCAGGAACCAAAACGCTTTTTCTGTGCAGCCTGAGAAGGAGCAGTGAAGAGCGTTCTAGTGACTGGTTGTTGCTTGTCTTCAGTTCCCCCACTGCCCTGCTCAGAGTTGGGAAGAATATTCCTACGTGATGAATGGTCCATGTCACTGTTGATAAAAAGAGGCTGGAATAAGCCAATATTTGTGGACTGGATCAAGGGACTTTTCTTCTTTCAGTTCTCAAAGTTCTTAACCTGGCTCAAGGTTGTCTTCTGAATTAGCCAGATGTTTTAACTGAGAATCCATCACAGTCAGTCCATCATTTGGAAAATAAAGACTTTAGGGTAACTAGGCTTTCTGTTTTGGCACCAGAAACCTTGGTTTAAGGGGCCATTTGGCCCCTAAAGGTAAAGGTAAAGGTAAAGGGACCCCTGACCATTAGGTCCAGTTGTGACCGACTCTGGGGTTGCGGCGCTCATCTTGCTTTATTGGCCGAGGGAGCCGGCGTACAGCTTCCGGGTCATGTGGCCAGCATGACTAAGCCGCTTCTGGCGAACCAGAGCAGTGCACGGAAACGCCGTTTACCTTCCCGCCAGAACAGTACCTATTTATCTACTTGCACTCTGAAGTGCTTTCGAACTGCTAGGTTGGCAGGAGCTGGGACCGAGCAACAGGAGTTCACCGCGTCGTGGGGATTCGAACCGCCGACCTTCTGATCGGCAAGTCCTAGGCTCTGTGGTTTAACCCACAGCGCCACCCATGTCCCTTATTTTATTATATATCTGAGTTTCTAACGCTGCCGCCTATTTGCAACTGCTAGAGAAATGTTAGATCCGAATCACAGAATCCTAGAAGTGAAGGAACCTCCAGGGTTCAGATCGCGAGGGCACATGGGCTGCCACAATCTAAGGGAAAGCACCTGTCAATCTCTGGTCCTGGATTCGAATCACCTGCTAGGCACGACTCCGGATCACAGGAAGTTCACGCCACAAACCCCCAAAGGAGGATTTAGACACACACGCCAAAGCCCCAAGCCGCAGGATTAAAAACCCAACTCCCAGTGAGAAAACTGGCCAGGTGTGAAAGGAGGCAGCCAGTATTTCACACCCAACCCCTCTTCCCCAGGGCTGCAGCAAATTTGGCAAGGATTTGGCAACAGGCATGAGTGAAATCGTTTGCTTTTTCCCACTCACGGGGAAGGGCAGAGCACTCAGTGCGGTGGAGGCGGCCAACTCTAAACAGCCTTGAGGGCTTGTAACTTGAGCGCTTGTTTTGAACGGAGCAAAAATCCAAGGTTATCGCAACAGCGCCACAGGCCCCAACACGGGAGATTCACACAAGTCCCAGCTTGACTACCTCACGGATGTCACAAAGGGGATGACGAGGCACCCTCACACCCCCCGCCACCAGTTCAGGATCCGTCCCAGAGCTCTTGCAATAAATCTCGTTCCAAGGATTCCTGGAAAGCAGAGCTGAGAAATGAACAAATCCTGTTTATGATTTCGAAGACTTCCTCAAAACTCCAAGGACTGCTGAAATCTTTGCAACGTCGACATTTAGGCAACAACGATGACCATATGCATACGTAATAGACAATCTTTATAGAAGACCCTTCAAACAATAACAAGTTCAAAATGAAATCTTAGTCTCTGAAAATCTTTAAATGAAGCGAGGTACCAAACTTTGTATGATGAAAGATAAGCTGTGAAGCTTTGTGTATTCAGCAAATATAATGTCCAACACTGAACAGAGATTCCGGATATTGACTGCTGTTTCGTAGATCTTCGTCAGCACTGCTCCACAGCATTTGATCTTTTCATTCACATATATTCATTTGAAATAAGATGGGTTCTATATTTTCCCACCATGCTGAAGGAATTCTATAAAGATTGTCTATTACGTATGTCATCGTGTTGCCTAAACATTGTTGACGTTCTCTTTTGCAACACAGGGGTTTGTTGGAAATCTTTGCAACAGCAGTCCTGCAAGACAGACCATTAGCATCCTTGCAGAATCCTGGGATTGTAGAGTGGGACGAGACCCCTAAGGGTCATCTAGTCCAACTCCTTGCAATGCAGGAATGGCAGGTAAAGAATCCCTAACCAACCTCTGCTAGGAAAGGGGAGTCCTTGGGAGCGACTGTCCCGAGGTCACCCAGTGAGTTTCATGGGCTGGGCAGCAAGATTCGAACCCTGGTTTCCCAGGTTAAGTATTGGTCCAACGCTCTAACCACTATCCCCACTGCCGGCTCTCATTCCCAGGCCCATTTCAAAGCTGAATCTCTTAAGGAGGACTGAGGGAATCTGCAACTAGCTGGTTTCACTGACACCCCAGCAAAAAGTGGGGGGCGGCAACAGAAGGGGCTCTCACCTTTGTTGAGGAGACAACACTCAAGCCAGGAAAAAGTTGCTGATTTCTATGGACTATGCAGAACTGGATAAACTAACAGGAAGGATTCGAAACCTGCGGGACCAGAGATTCTCAGCAGACTGGAGTAAATATACCAACTATTTGAAAAGCAACTGTAATGAACAGATTACGCTAGAAGTTTTGTAAGGGGGGACTTTCCGAAATATTGCAAGGAAGACCATGAGGAAAATTATGAGTTAAGATCATTAAGCGTAACAGAGAAATTAAGAAATTCAGGATAAGTGATAAAAGAACGGAAAATCATCAGAGGTGTTGACAGAAGTCTAAAACATTGTATAAGATAAGAAGTTATGTTATATGATTGTTTGAAATGATACGTTAAAAAAACTAATAAAATATATGTTTTAAAAAGGTTTCTGATTTCTACACACACACGCAAAGATCTCTCTTTCTCTCTTCAAGTAAAGCAAGGGATTCGACACACCCCAGCCAGTATTCGAAATTAGCCAGGCGCAATTTGCACCTGACTTTTGGCTACTTTTAACCAAGTGAAGATGCCTGGGAGCCAGGATGGCACATGACCTCTCCTCCATCCGGGGATCCTTGGATCTGGACTGTTTTCACACACTAAGGCTCCATCCTGTACAATTCCATCAGTTATATTTTATCTGCACAATCAGAATGAATTTCAGGAACCAAAAGGCTTTTTCTGTGCAGCCTGAGCAGCAGCAGGGAACAGCGTTATAGTGAATTGTTGTCGCTTGTCTTTGCTTCCCCCACGGTTGTGAATAATATCCCTACGTTACGAATGGTCTGTGTCACCATTAAGAAAAAGAGGTCGGAATAGGCCAATAGATGTGCGGACTGTCCCCGGATCAAGTGGCTTTCCTTCTTTTAAGTTCTCAAAGTTCTTAACCAGGCCCAAGGTTGTCTTCTGAACTAGCCAGATGTTGAACTGAGAATCCATCACAGTCCATCGTTTGGAAAATAAAGACTTTAGAGCCGTCTTTCCCAAAAGGGGAAACCAGGCATTGTGTTTTGGCAATGGCAACCTTGGTTGAAGGAGTCATTTGGCCCCTTGCTTATATATTTGAGTTTCAAACACTGGATGAGAGCACATGGAAAATCAATTTTTTAAAATAAGAATAAACAGGACGCAATACTATATAAACCTCAGGGTCTCTTCCAACTCTAAAATTCTGCGATTCTATGACCCTTAAAATGCAAGACCGCTGCATAAAACCCAATCCGCCTGCAGAAACATCAAGCACAGGAATGACCGCAGGGGGTTGGGCTAGATGACCCCGGGGTCCCAACTATACGATTCTACGATATGATTGACACATAACATCAGAAGGAACTGTATTTGGCCTCCTGCATACACACAAGTGCCGTGCATTGTTAAAATGTTCTTTTCGCCACCTCTCCTCTCAAAAGGGGACACCCAAAGTATGACAGAGCCTCAGCTCCGAACCACACACCTGCTTAAGCGTTTATATGCTCCGGCGAAGGCCACAGCCGCCAAAAACAATGATGCATTTAGGGGTGTCAAGGAGGCAGGGGTGGCGCTTGAGCGGGGCACCCCCTGGCCAGCTCGCCTGCAACAGCAAAACATCTCAGGGCACCGCAAAACCAGACGGCAAATCACACTCACAACTCCAGACATCTCGAGTCAGCAAGCCAAGCTGCGTTCTCAAGGCGGAAGGCCGATTTTCACCAGACTGACTACACAGGTTCAGCAGAGCCTTGAGTGTCGGGCTAGGCAAGGGCCTTGGAGACCAAGGTTCAAATTCCACCACGCGCCCATCTTCCAACCTTGTAGGGTGGTTGTGAGGATTGCATAGGGAGGGAGAGAATCGTGCCTCAAGCTCCTTGAAGGAAGGGAGTGGATACAAGCGAAGGAAATGAAATAGGATACAGAGGCGGATTTGAGAAAGGAAATCTGAAATAATTTGGGGGGGGTGTTGGCAGTGAGGGGGGTGCCTAGCCCTGCACTGGGAACAGGAGATGGGGCGCACGTTTCCTGGCACCCAGCTCCAGCAACGCCAACAATGGGAATCGAAAGATGTCCCTGACTCCGTCTCAAAGCAAGAAGCCCCGATCCGAGGAGGAGCAGGCAGAGGAAAAGACCCCGAAGGCGGCCTGGATTTTGAGGCAACTCCAAGGCTGGAAGGCCAGAGAGTAGAGAAGGCCCCGACTCCCCAGAGGCGGAACAGGGGGTCAGCCAGCGCCCCTTCTCACAGACACAGCACCCTCTCCCCGCAAATGGACAGAGGATGCCCTCCTCACCCATGGAGAGGGCACCCCCTTCTCACCAACAGAAAGGGCACCCCTCTCACCCATGGGCACAGCACCCCCTCTAACGGACACAGCACCCCCATCTCATGAACAGGCAGACCACCCTCTCTCACCCATGGGAGCAGCAGACCCCTTCTCCCAGTCTCACGCATGGAAAAGCACCCCTACTTCTTGACTTCTCCGGAAAGGCCAGGCCGGACAGAAAGGGGGGTTTAGGGGGGATCCAGAGAGAAACGTGATGTTAAATAAAGGGATGGATGGAGGTGATGCCCAGGTGCGCCCCCTTTCCCCCTCCCCCCCGCCCCCCAAATTTTATTTTATTTTAAATTAAAATCCCAGGCCCACCTGCAAGTGTAGCTAAGATTCCTGCGGATGCTCCGCTTGAAGAAACTCTTGCAGCCCTCGCAGGTGAAGACGCCGTAGTGCTTCCCGCTGGATTTGTCCCCGCACACCACGCAGTCCACCTGGATGCCCGGCTTGTCGTCGTCGAGGGGCTCCTGGTCGCTGGTGCCCCCCTGGGGGGAGGCCGAGTCGTCCTCCGAGTGCCGGGGGTAGCCCTTCTCCAAGCCGTTGGCCTCGCCTCCGTTAGGGTCGCCCCATTCCCCGGTCACCATGGCCATAGCGCCCCGGAGGGGGGGAGAGGGGTGCGGCGGGGGTGTCCGTGGTGGGGGGCCGCAGGGGTCGGGGTGGGGGCCAAGCACGGCTCCGGCCGCCAGCCGCGGGTTGGGGGCGCTCTCTCCTTCCAGACGGCAGCGGCGGCGGCGAAGTCAGGCACAAAAATGTCTCCTTAATAGATCACCAACAGTATTATGATTATTGTTGTTATTAAGCCTTGGCTTCCCCCCCCCCAAAGCGGAATTTCAGGGGGGGCAATATCGTGGGAGGAGGGAGCCAGCGGTCACCAGCCTGGCGCCCACGTTAGGGGGCTCAAGGTGGAAAGCGTAAAAAGATAAAAAAAAGTTAAATCCAGGTCACTTCGGGCTGGTAAATAATATTCCTTAAAATCGGGAGGGGGGGCAAGAAGGGGATGGCGTTTGGGGGGAGTCTTAGGAGAGGGAGAACTGGGACCCTGAAAAAAGACACCCTCCCCAAAGTTGTTTTGTAGATCGAGGGGGGAAAGTGTTGGAGAGGGGTTGGGGGTCTCCAAGTTTTGGAAAGGTTTTGTTAAAAAGGGGATCCTGGAAAGAAACTCCCCCAAACCAGGGGAGGGGGGGAAAGAGGAAAAGGGGGGGGGGGAGAAAAAAGCCAGGCAAGTTTTTTCCGGGGCGGGATTTCAGGAGGGTCGCCCGTGCGGAGAGGGTTGGGGGGCCCTGCCTGGCGCGCTCCGGAGAGGGTTGGGGGCGCTCCGGGGCTCCCCGGCGGCCATGGCGGGCGGGCGCGACGTGAAGCGGTGCGGGGGCTTCTCGGGGGCTCCAGGTGGGGGGCTGGTCTCCTGCGAAGAGCCGGGGGCGCCGATCTGTGGCCGGGGAGGCTGCCAAGGGGGCGCCCGCCGTGCGCAAAAATGCCTTAGCGCATCGCGGCGGCGCGCAAAGTTCAGGCCCCGGCGAGGAAGGACTTGGAGCGGCTGGCGCGGCGGCGCTCGCTCGCTCGCTCCGTGCCTGGCTGCTGGCTCGCTCCTCCCTCGCCGGCCCTCCCCTTCCGCCGGCCGGCCCGCCTGCCGAGGGCGCCTCCCTCTCGCCCGCCGCTTCCTGCCCAGCCCCGAGGCGCGCCAGAGGGTCTCTGAGCGCGCGCAGAGGGCAGTGTCGCCAACCAGCGGGCGGGGCGCGCCGGGGGCTTTTGGCTCTCCCGGTTCCCAGCCTCACAACAACAACCACCAGGCCAGGACGGATGGGCAGAGCCTGGAGGAGCTGCCTTCGACAGAGTTGGAGTGACTGCGCTGCTGCATGAATACAATTTATAGACTGCCCTTTATCTAAAGATCCCAGGGCGATGTACAACATTTTTTAAAAAGCGTTGCTGGAGCTCAGGACTGCCTGCTGTGGCCGGCTGCGGGGTCTGTCAAGCTCAAGCGGGGAGTCTGAAAAGTGTGCCAATTGTAAAAAATTAAACCTGCGCACCCAAAGGAAAATCGCTCCTGAAATGGAGGGCCAAAAAAACTAGCTCTGTTCTTGACTCCCCCTCACCCTTCTGTGTTGTTTTTAAGGGTCAACCGGTTGTTTCCTTGCTTGGGTGATTCAGCAGAAAGCGCTGAGACTGGAGAATCTCGTAAAAAGACCTTTGGACACAGAGAGAGACACACACACGCCCATCTGAAACGGGAAATAATATTCCCATAGTCGCTGGTGATTTCCTGGAAGAAAGTGTAACCAAAGTGCAAGCCGTCTCTCTATATTTTTGTTTCTTGCTTTATTTAATAGATAATAGCTCCCCAGTCTCACCTGGGGATGGGAAGACTTGAACCCAGCACCAGACAAAGCAGGGGCTGTGCCGCTGAGCCTCAGCAAGAAAGCAAGGCCCTCTGATGTTTCAGGCTGCAAGTCTTTGCTGGGGAAGCCAGAGACTGAGCCAAGGACCTTTTGCACACATCCGGTTGATGCTCCAGCTCTGGGCCAAGACTTGTCCCCTGTTCACACATTACCAGGCACACCCTGCAATACGGGCAGACCACAGACAGCCCTGTATGCCTCTAAAACTCCTGCAAGAACAAATGAGACCGCAACCACAGATGTTTTCAAACACAGGTTTAATGTTTTTTTAGCGTAGAACAAGCATGCACATTTTTGTGCCTACCTAGAATCAAAGAATCATAGCGTTGGAAGGGACCTCGAGGGTCATCTAGTCCAACCCTCTTTTTGCACAACGTGGGGCTCAAACCCACGGCCCTGAGATTAAGAGCGTTGTTTGGGAGGCCTGCCTTGGGTCTCATTTGCCGAAGGTGGCCTTAAGAACATAGTCCAGCATGGATGGTTATTATGTTTATATGTATATTCTTCCCACCTGACTGGGGTGCCCCAGCCTCTCAGGGCGGCTTCCAACAAATTAAACATGTTGAGCACAGCAAAACATCAAACATTAAAAACTCCCCTGTCTTCTAAAAGCCAGATAGTTATATATTTCCTTGACATCTGTCAGGAGGGCATTGGAGGGTAATAATAATAATAATAATAATAATAATAATTATTATTATTATTATTATTATTATTATTATTATTTATTATTATTTGTACCCCGCCCATCTGGCTGGGTTTCCCCGGCCACTCTGGGCTGCTTCCAACAAAGATTTAAAATACATTAAAATATCACACGTTAAAAACTTCCCTGAACAGGGCTGCCTTAAGATGTCTTCTGAATGTCAGGTAATTATTTATCTCTTTGACATCTGCTGGAAGGGCGTTCCACAGGGCAGCAGCCACTACCAGGAAGGCCCTCTGCCTGGTTCCCTGTAGCTTTGCTTCTCGCAGTGAGGGAACTGCCAGAAGGCCCTCGGAGCTGGACCTCAGTGTCCGGGCAGAACGATGGGGGTGGAGATGCTCCTTCAGGTATACTGTGCCTTTGAGGCCGTTTAGGGCTTTAAAGGTCAGCACCAACACTTTGAATTGTGCTCGGAAACGTACTGGGAGCCAATGTAGGTCTTTCAGGACCAGTGTTATGTGGTCTTGGCGGCCGCCCCCAGTCACCAGTCTGGATGCCGTATTCTGGATTAGTTGTAGTTACCGGGTCCCCTTCAAAGGTAGCCCCACGTAGAGCGCATTGTAGTAGTCCAAGTGGGAGATAATTAAGCATGCACCACTCTGGTGAGACAGTCTGCGGGCAGGTAGGGTCTCATCCTGCGTACCAGGTGGAGCTGCCCTGGACACAGAATGGAACTGCGCCTCCATGGACAGCTGTGAGTCCAAAATGACTCCCAGGCTGTGCACCTGGTCCTTCAGGGGCAGAGTTACCCCATTCAGAACTAGGGAGTCCCCCACACCAGCCCGCCCCCTGTCCCCAAAGAACCATACTTGTGGGTATGGAAGGATGTTCTTAGGTGGAAGAAAGCACCTGAGCAGGTGGGATGAGATCCAGCAGCCAGAAAGGATGTTGGACAAAGTCACCCAGGCCACCGTTTGGCGTGGATGAAAAAGGGTTCCCCGCCTGTGAGTGTGCGCGTATAATTGCTCTGTCTCCCTGCAGCCATTCATGCGGCGATCAATCAAGGCCCGCATTGATTGGCCTGGAGGTGTCTCCCCGTCCAGGAGGCCAGACAAGGCCAGACGAGCCAAACGCATCCCTGGGGACTCGTGGTGGGGAGAGGCCTGTCATCCCACCACCTGGTGACAAGGCCCCTATAGAACTCTGCTGCTCTTCCCGATACACAAACACACAGAGTTGCACCTTAATGATTAATAATCCAACGAGAACCCTGACTCAGCAGCACAAATATAAGATGGGGGACAGCTGGCTTACTAGCAGGACATATGAAAAGGATCTAGGGGTCTTGGTGGACCACAAGCTTAAAGTAAAGGTAAAGGGACCCCTGACCATTAGGTCCAGTCATGACCGACTCTGGGGTTGCGGCGCTCATCTCGCTTTATTGGCCAAGGGAGCCGGCATACAGCTTCCGGGTCATGTGGCCAGCAGGACTGAGCCGCTTCTGGCAAACCAGAGCAGCGCACAGAAACGCCGTTTACCTTCCCGCCAGAGCGGTACCTATTGATCTACTTGCACTTTGACGTGCTTTCGAACTGCTAGGTGGGCAGGAGCAGGGACCGAGCAACGGGAGCTCACCCCGTGGCGGGGATTTGAACCGCCGACCTTCTGATTGGCAAACCCTAGGCTCTGTGGTTCAACCCCAGCGCCACCCGCAAGCTTACCATGAGTCGAGTGTGATGCAGCAGCAAAAAAAAAGCTAATGCTATTCTAGGCTGCATCAACAGAAGTCTAGTGTCCACAACTCCACATCGAGGGAAGTAATAGTACCACTCTGCCGTGGTCAGACCACACCTGGAGTCCTGTGTCCAGTTCTGAATGCCATAATTTAGGAAGGATGTTGACAAGCTGGAAGGTGCGCAGAAGAGGGCAACCAAGATGATCAGGGGTCTGGAAACCAAGCCTGATGAGGAACGGTTGAAGGAGCTGAGTATGTTTAGCCTGGAAAAGAAGAGACTGAGAGGAGATATGAGAGCCGTCTTCAACTATCTCAAGGGGAGTCGTATGGAAGATGGAGCAATATTGTTTCCTCCGGCTCTGGAGAAGCAGTGGCTTCAAGTTTACAAAAAAGGGGATTCTGACTCAACATCAGGAAGGATTTTCTGACAGTAAGAGCTGTTTGACAGTGGAACGGTTTCCCTCAGAAGGTGAAGGACTCTCCTTCCTTGAAGGATTTCAAGCAGAGGTTGGGTGGCCATCTGTCCTGGATGCTTCAGCTGAGATTCCTGCGTTGCCGGGGGTTGGACTAGATGACCCCTGGGGTCCCTTCCCACTCTACAATTCCGTGATTCCACCCAACCATAGTGCATGAGCGGCAGATTTATTCTGGACCATCCGCATATAATTCTGCTTGATTCATCGTTCTGCGATGCTTCCCCAATATTATTGCGCTCTTGCGATAGTAAGGTCCAGTTGCGGCCGACTCTGGGGTCGCGGCGCTCATCTCGCTTTATTGGCCGAGGGAGCCGGTGTACAGCTTCCGGGTCATGTGGCCAGCATGACTAAGCCGCTTCTGGAGAACCAGAGCAGCGCACGGAAACGCCGTTTACCTTCCCGCCGGAGCGGTACCTATTTATCTACTTGCACTTTGATGTGCTTTCGAACTGCTAGGTTGGCAGGAGCCCCTGAGGACCGAGCAACGGGAGCTCATGCCGTTGCGGGGATTCGAACCGCCGACCTTCTGATCGGCAAGCCCTAGGCTCTGTGGTTTAGCCCACAGCGCCACCAGCGTCCCTTGCTCTTGTGATACACCCCAACAAAATCAGGAGACACATATGAAGTGTATAAGGAAGATGGAATCTGCCGTACTAGACAATATGGGAGTTGATGATGGTTTTCAGGGTGGGGAGTGCACCTAGCCAGTTCTCCCCACGCTCTGGGTGCACCCAAGAATGCGCTCCTTGCTTTCCCAAGCACTTTTCCTTCTGAGCTCATCCATTTCCCACAAAAACATCTGAGCCACTTCCTGGAGTCTATATTTCTTTTCCCCTGGCATATATAAGTATTTGCTCATCCGCCTCTCGGAGGAAAAATCCGCGGCTGGGAAACAGACGAGGTCAACAGTCTGCTGAGTCAGGGGGAAAATAAATAAATCTGGAGGCGTGGGCAGCCAGACAAAAGGAGGGCTGGGCCAGCCGTGCGCCCAACGCCTACAGAACGTAAATTTTAAAGATTCCCTGTCAGCTCAACCCAGAAGCCTCTGCTTCCGCGGAGGGAGGGGGGAGTGACCTCTGTGCTGGCTTCAGATTCTGGAGGGAGATGTAGGCAGCCCTGAAGACACTGAAGACTTTAAGGTGGTCATATTAAGGTAGCCTCTGAGGAAAGGCCAGATGTTTTCTAGGGTGTGTGCATTATGGCAGCTGTGATATTGACACCCCACCCCCCTGCTCTTGGGGACACCCCATGATGCTTCCAGTTAAAGAAGGTAGAAAATTCCTATAGGCACTTTCTTACAGAAGTTGCATAGCTAGAGTGAACAAAGTTCGGTCTCTGAATAAAGGAGTATCCTGCATTCCTACCTAAAGCAACTATTTATGCAGATCCATGAGGACCAGAATCTTACTCTGGCTTTAGGGGAATGGCCTTTAGGGGAATGGTGGCAGAGCTCAGACTTTGCATGTAAAAAGTTCCATCCCTAATGGCATTTCTGGTTATCTCCTGCTTAGACGACTGCAATGCGTGGGGCTACCTTTGAAGGTGACCCGGAAACTGCAACTAATCCAGAACGCGGCAGCTAGACTGGTGACTGGGAGCGGCCGCCGAGACCATATAACACCGGTCTTGAAAGACCTACACTGGCTCCCAGTACGTTTCCAAGCACAATTCAAAGTGTTGGTGCTGACCTTTAAAGCCCTAAACGGCCTTGGTCCAGTATATCTGAAGGAGCGTCTCCACCCCCATCGTTCTGCCTGGACACTGAGGTCCAGCGCCGAGGGCCTTCTGGCGGTTCCCTCATTGCGAGAAGCGAAGCTACAGGGAACCAGGCAGAGGGCCTTCTTGGTGGTGGCACTGCCCTGTGGAACGCCCTCCCACCAGATGTCCAAGAGAACAACAACTACCAGACTTTTAGAAGACATCTGAAGGCAGCCCTGTTTAGGGAAGCTTTTAATGTTTGAGGCATTACTGTATTTTAATATTGTGTTGGAAGCCGCCCAGAGTGGCTGGGGAAACCCAGCCAGATGGGCAGGGTATAAATAATTTATTATTATTATTATTATTATTATTATTATTATTATTATTATTATTATTACAGCTCCATGAGGACCAGAATCTTACTCTGCCTTTAGGGGAATGGCCAGAGCTTGGTGGCAGAGCTCAAACTTTGCATGTAAAAAGTTCCATCCCTAATGACATTTCCAAGCTGGGATGGAAACAAGTGTGATACAGCCGGGGGGGGGAGGCTGGGGGGTGAAGCTAATGCTATTCTAGATTGCATACATAGCAGTCTAGTGACCAGATCAAGGGAAGTCATAGTTCCGCTCTGTTCTTCCTTGGTCAGACCACACCTGGAGTCCTGTGTCCAGTTCTGGGTGCCACAATTTAAGAAGGATGTTGACAAGCTGGAAGGTGGGTAGAGGAGGGAGACCAAGATGATCAAGGGTCTTGAAAGCAAGCCTGATGAGGAACGGTTGAAGGAGCTGAAATATGATTAGCCTGGAAAAGAGGACATTGGGGACTGTTACAATTCTATGATTCTATGATTGTAGGTAAAGGTGATGTGCCGGTCCCGTGGGTTACCCAAGAGGCGAGGTCCACGTCAAAGGTGCAACGAGGCAAGATCCATGGTCAACGGTGCAACGTGAAGGCAGTCCGTAGTAGCTGAAGCTGGGTGGAGGGCAGGGAGCCGGGTGAAGTCAGGAACAGCCATGCAAGCAGGGAGCCATGGCAGGTCAGGAGCTCCGGCAGGAAAGCAGGACAGGGTTCAGGCAGGAACTAGCAACCAACAATGTTGCTCCCGCAACCTGGGACTGGGCTGGCCGGCTTTTATCTTCCCCGAGGCATAGGGCGGCCCCGATCCTCTGGTGACTCGCCTCTCCTGGCCTGGAGGCTAGCACTCCTCCTGCGGGAACTTAGTTCCCTCCGCCTCTCTGCCCTGAGCCTCTGCAGCTCAGGAGAGGCAGGAGGGTTACCGGACCCAGAGGCAACCTCACCTTCCTCTGACGGGGCTGAGAGTGAAGCACCTGCAGGCAATGGGTCCTCCATCACCTCCGGAGCCAGAGCAGACTCACCTGAGGACCCAGCACAGGTGAGGACCCTTCAGGCTCAGGCCCCAGCCCCGGCTCAGGTGGTTCTGGAGGTGGGGACTCCTGCGCAGGCTGGGATCCCTCGGGTTCACATCTGAGTCCGAATCCCAGGCCATCACAGGTGAGGCCTGTGGGTCGGCGGTTTCTCTAAGGGCCCTGCGCAACGAAGCCTTCATGATTCATACATATTCACCCTTGACTGATCGACTGCATAGCCTGTCTTTCCTCCAGGGAAAGGGGGCTTACATACATAGTTCTTCCCATTCTATCTTCTTAACAACCCTGTGAGGTTAGCCAGGCTGAGAGTGAGTGAGTGGCTGGCCGGCCCAAGGCCACACCAAGTGACCTTCAAGGCTGAATGGGAGGATTTGAACCATGGGCTCTCTCAGGTCCTGGTCTGACATGCCGAGGAAGCGCCTCACTCACTGAGGGTGTGACACCCATCGACTCCCCTCACCAGGTTTACATGTATACAGTGGTACTTCGGGTTACAGACGCTTCAGGTTACAGACTCCACTAACCCAGAAATATCACCTCGGGTTAAGAACTTTGCTTCAGGATGAGAACAGAAATCGTGTGGTGGCAGGAGGAGGCCCCATTAGCTAAAGTGGTGCTTCAGGTTAAGAACAGTTTCAGGTTAAGAACGGACCTCCAGAACGAATTAAGTTCTTAACCCAAGGTACCACTGTATATGTGAACAAAACATATATCTCAAAGTCACTACAATTTCTGCTGTGTCTTGATTCTCAATGAAAAGATGAACATCTGGAACTCCTTGGAGTATTGTTGGCAGAGGTTGGGAGTTGATGTGCCACCTTTGAAACTAATTCGGACACAAGTCTGCAAAATTATTCCTTCTCCTCTCCTCCTCCTCCTCTTCTCCTCCTCCTCCTCTTCTCCTTCTCTCTCTCTCTCTCTCTCTCTCTCTCTCTCTCTCTCTCTCTCTGTGTGTGTGTGCTGTGTGAGTCAGAAAATGACACATACTTTTGTGGACATTCACACCAACTCCCAAATTCTTGCACATTTCTGGAGAGGAATCTCGCCACCATCTGCTGTCAACATTGTATTGATTTTACGGTCCTACCCACGATGGCTCTGACAGTTGCTTGACCCACTCTTAAGAGGCTTAAAGGAATACAGTGGTACCTCGGGTTACATACACTTCAGGTTACAGACACTTCAGGTTACAGACCTAACCCAGAAATAGTACCTCGGGTTAAGAACTTTGCTTCAGGATGAGAACAGAAATCGTGCTCTTGCAGCGTGGCGGCAGCAGGAGGCCCCATGAGCTAAAGTGGTGCTTCAGGTTAAGAACAGTTTCAGGTTAAGAACAGACCTCCGGAATGAATTAAGTACTTAACCTGAGGTACCACTGTATTATTATTATTATTATTATTATTATTATTATTATTATTATTATTAATTATTGGTATTCAGAAAGTCCCACATTCACTCTCTGATGTCTCCAGGTATGGCTGGGGAAGACCCTGGCTGAAACCCTGGAACGAATTAAGTACTTAACCCGAGGTACCACTGTAATCGGAACACAGAATTGTATAGTTGGAAGGGACCCCAGGGGTCATCCAGTCCAGCCCCCTGCAATGCAGGAATCTCAGCTCAAGCATCCAGGACAGATGGCCACCCAACCTCTGCTTAGAAACCTCCAAGGAAAGACATTCCACAACCTTCTGAGGGAGACCGTTCCACTGCTGAACAGCTCTTACTGTCAGAAAGGTTTTCCATATATTCAGGTGGAATCTCCTTTCTTGTAACTTGAAGCCATGGCTTCGAGTCCCACCTTCCAGAACAGGAGAAAACAAGCTTGCTCCATCATCCATGTGACAGACCTTGAGATATTTGAAGATGGCTCTCATATCTCCTCCCGGCTAAACTTACCCAACTCCCTCAACCCTTCCTCATAAGCCTGGTTTCCAGACCCTTGGTCATCTTGGTTGATCATCTTGGTGGCTCCCCTCTGCACATGTTCCACCTTGTCTTTCTTTTTATAAGATATTTATTAAAGTTTCACAAATTATATAATCAAACACAACAATACAAACAAACACAAACAAGAAAAAACAAGTATAATTTCAAATCCTTATTTTCTTAAAACTTACTTCACCGACCTCCTCATACCTCCCCTTTCTGCATTCCAATTTCAAATATTTAGTTCAGCAAATCCTCACCCTTAATTTTGTCTAATTGTTAACCTTTCTTTTCTTTTAACTTAATCTTTACAGCTGTAATCCACTTACTTACTAAAGCCGCATCATTTTAACACTCATTAATTTTACAATGTTTCTTAAGATAGTTCTTAAATTTCTTCCAATCTTCTTCCACCGTCTCTTTTCCCTGGTCTCGGATTCTGCCAGTCATTTCTGCTCACATGTTCCACCTTGTCAACATCCTTCTTGGATTGCGGTGCCCAGAAATGGACACAGGATTCCAGATGTGGTTAGACCAAGGAAGAACAGAGTGGGACTATTACTCTCTACAATATAGAGAACGTGCTACAAAATACTGCTAAGCCAGCTCTGGTGCACTGGACCAAGGCATTCTGTCTCCGTCAGTGCTCAGCCTTCAGGAGGGAGTTAGATGTTTTAGCAGCCATCCTCTGCAGGCATAAATCTTGCGCATGTGTGTTGGAAGGGATGGAGGCGACTGTCTTCCACCGAGTCCCATCTAGCTCAGAAATGCAAGCAGAATGGTATATAACCACCCTGATAACATTGTGCATGCAAATAATATTCTGCATGCACAATCTTTTTATTATGCAATTCGTGTTTTTCCTACAGTGCTACCTCAGGTTAAGTACGTAGTTCGTTCCAGAGGTCCGTTCTTAACCTGAAACTGTTCTTAACCTGAAGCACCACTTTAGCTAATGGGGCCTCCTGCTGCCACCGCACCACCGGAACACGATTTCTGTTCTCATCCTGAAGCAAAGTTCTTAACCTGAGGTACTATTTCTGGGTTAGCGGAGTCTGTAACCCGAAGCATATGTAACCTGAGGTACCACTGTATTGCGGTTTTATGCTCTAACCGCCCTGAGACCTGTGGGTCTTGGGCAATGTATAAATTGAATGAATAAGCAAAGAAGTGATCAGAAGTGATCCTGGAAAAGACCCTGATGCTGGGAAAGATGGAGGGCGCAAGGAGAAGGGGACGATGGAGGACGAGATGGTTGGATAGTGTTCTCGAAGCTACCAGCATGAGTTTGACCAAACTGCGGGAGGCAGTGGAAGACAGGAGTGCCTGGCATGCTCTGGTCCAGGGGGTCACGAAGAGTCGGACATGACTAAACGACTAAACAACAACAAGCAAAGAATTGATGCTTTTGAATTCTGGTGCTGGAGGAGACCCTTGAGAGTCCCGTGGACTGCAAGAAGATCAAACCTCTCCATTCTGAAGGAAATCAGCCCTGAGTGCTCACTGGAAGGACAGATCCTGAAGCTGAGGCTCCAATACTTTGGCCACCTCATGAGAAGAGAAGACTCCCTGGGAAAGACCCTGATGCTGGGAAAGATGGAGGGCGCAAGGGGAAGGGGACGACAGAGGACGAGACGGTGGGACAGTGTTCTCGAAGCTACCAGCATGAGTTTGACCAAACTGTGGGAGGCAGTGGAAGACAGGAGGGCCTGGCGTGCTCTGGTCCAGGGGGTCACGAAGAGGCGGACACGACTAAACAACAAATTAATAACAATTCATTATTATTAATTGCAGCTCCGTCGGTTAGTGCATAGTGCTGATAATGCCAAGGTTGCAGGTTCGATCCCCGTACGGGACAGCAGCATGGCAGAGGGTTGGACTAAATGATCCCCAGGGTCCCCATACGATTCCACGATCCTATGAAATACACAGAGGGGAAAAGACACCCAAAGACGGTGACCACGGAGATTTCCAAGACTGAAGGAGCCTCGGGGAGATTCGGTTCCACAGCAGCAATGCCACGGCCACTTCTTTCTGGAGAATTCTGCTGGAAGAGCATAGCAAGGGGGGGCCTGGGGGGCAACCCCCACCCCACCCCCCAGCATCTGGCTGTTCTCCTCCCAGCCTTGCCAGCGTCTGATTTATGACTCTCTCCCTCTCCTTCCCACTCCTTTCCCATCGCAGAAGCTGCGCCACAAAGGAGGGATATCGGATCTGTCCGCTGCGAGCCCAGTTGCCCCCCCACCCCAAGACTCTCCCCCACCTCCCTGGCCAGACGCCTTATTTGTTTTGACATCTCTTATCCAGCTGGCGAAGGGCGTTTGATCTCTGAAGGAATTTGGGGGCTTTTCTGCCCCGGCCTGCTTGGCTGGATTCAGAGATACAAAAGATGCCTCTTGCCCATCTCCCTCCCCCCCCCCCAACTCTCCGTCCTTGTTGTTATTTTGGCTTTCAAACAGGTCTGCATTCTCTCACTCCCCACCCCCAACCCAGTCCCTGCAATCTCCAGCGTTTCGTCATTTCATGCATGGAAGGACACGATTTCATGGGTCTCCTTCAGGCCCCTGCCTATTTTCTGCTTTGGAAGACAAGATGTGGGGAACCAGGTCGCTTTTAAGACTCGGTGTGGCCCCAGTAAATCCCACTCCTGACACCAAATTCAAAGGAAACTGGTTTTGGCAGACCACCTTGTGCCTGTCACTTCCTGGGACTCTCACTGGGAATTCAAGCCTCACTGCAGACAGAAAACCAGCTCATCTTTTATATCTCAGTGTTGCCCCAATAAATTCCATCCCACTTCCAACACCAGCTCTAAGGAAAACTGGTCCTAGTCAGCCACCTCGTGCCTGCTACTTCCTGGCATTTCACAGAGAATGAAAGCTTAGCTGCAGAACGGAAACCAGGTTGTTTATTGATGTCCTGGCGTGGCTCAGATAAATTTTATCCGACTCCTCAAACCACTAAAAGGGAGATTGGCTGTGCTGAACCACGTCATGTCTGCCAGTTCAAGTTTAGGTAGATGAGGACAGATTTGAAGGTTCTTTAAGTTGTTGTTTTTTAAAAACAACATGCAGAGAGGCACTCAGATTAGTGGCACCTTCAGAGGTTCTGAGTCCGACTTTTAAGACATAAGATAAAGTTGGCAGAGAATGGATGTTCTGCTTTGGGCCCGAGTGAGGAGTTCAGATCTGGGCAAACAGATGGTAGCAAGGGAAAATTGGGCAAAGTCTGCGTTAGAGCAATGTGCAACAAGGTCTGGGTTGAGGCTGGTCAGCGGCTGAGGGGAGGCAAATGTTTTCAGGTCCAGCGATACCTTGGAGAGCTCCGTTCAGCAGAGCAGAGCTCAGGTGTTGTTTCAGCACCAGCCAGCCTCAGACTGAACCTTAAAGAGGAGTTGTAGCTCCGCCTTCTGGGGGAGGGGTCTATTCATTTTAAGGGTCCCACCCTTCTCCATGGACCCCCTCCACAGGAAAGTGGCAACACAAGAATGGGGTCTTTTCAATGGTATCATCTCCCGCTTGCAGAATGCTCTCCCCAGGGAACCTTGCCTGGTGCCATTGTTACATATTGTCGGGTGCCAGGCAAAAACATTTATTTGCAGCTGGGACTATGGTTTTTAATCATCTGTGGCCTCCTTCAGAGGGCAGGATGTTTTCTTCCTGCTTTTAAAAAATAGGAGTGGGGGGACTCCCTGGTCCTGAATGGGGTAACTGTGCCCCTGAAGGACCAGGTGTGCAGTCTGGGGGTCATTTTGGACTCACAGCTGTCCATGGAGGTGCAGGTCAGTTCTGTATCCAGGGCAGCTGTCTACCAGCTCCATCCGGTACGCAGGATGAGACCCTGCCTGCCTGCTCCCTGTTTCACCAGTATAGTGCACGCCCTGGTTATCTCCTAGTTGAACTACGGCCATGCGCTCTCCATGGGGTGACCTTTGAAGATGACTCAGAAACAACAACTAATCTGGAATGCGGCAGCTATACTGGTGACTGCAAGAAGCCGTCGGGACCATATAACACCGGTCCTAAAGGATCTTCATTGGCTCCCAGTATGTTTCTGAGCACAATCCAAAATGTTGGTGCTGACCTTTAAAGACCTAAACAGCCTCGGTTCTGAGGTCCAGCTCTGAGGGTCTTCTGCTGGTTCCCTCACTGCGAGAAGTGAAGCTACAGGGAACCAGGCAGAGGTGGTGGCACCCTCCTGTCAGATGCTGAGGACATGAACAACTATACGACTTTCAGAAGACACCTCAAGGCAACCCTGTATAGGGAAGTTTTTAATGGTTGATATTTTATTGTGTTTTTAATATTTCGTTGGGATCCACCCACACTGGATCTCTTATAATGGCAATGGCGCCCACCTGAGAGGTGCAGGAACCAAGTTCTGGCTGGAAAAAGTTTTTCTTCTACTTTCAGCAGCCAGAAGCATCATAGCCAGACACTGGAGAGACCTGTCAGGAGTAAGCATGGACCAATGGTACCAAATAGTATGGGAAACAGCCTTACTAGAAAAATTAACCAATAAACTGAAACTGACACGGAGACAAATAGAAGAAGACACCTTCACCCCTGTATGGCTCCCCTTTATCACATACACAGCCCAACAAGACAATGACAAAAATCCACCAACAGCATACAAATCAATATGGCTAACCTGATCAAACACACACACACACACACACACACACACACACACACCCCACTCACACATGAAAACAAAGACCACCACAGCCAACCACAAAGGAACAGCCACACCCTAGGCCAGGGGTTCTCAACCTGTGGTTCCCCAGATGTTGTTGGACTACAACTCCCATCATCCCTGACCACTGGTCCTGCAAGCTAGGGATGATGGGAGCTGTAGTCCCAAAACATCTGGAGGGCCGAGTTTGGGGGTGCCTGCCCTTAGGCCAACCCCGACCTCTCTCACCACCAAAGGAACACAAGTGAACAGCAGAGAACCTGCACAAGCAACGCTGACATCAAACCCTACATGTACAGTGGTACCTCGGGTTAAGAACTTAATTTGTTCTGGAGGTCAGTTCTTAACCTGAAACTGTTCTTAACCTGAAGCACCACTTTAGCTAATGGGGCCTGCTGCTGCCGCCGCGCCACCGGAGCACGATTTCTGTTCTCATCCTGAAGCAAAGTTCTGAACCTGAGGTACTATTTATGGGTTAGTGGAGTCTGTAACCTGAAGCGTATGTAACCTGAAGCGTATGTAACCCGAGGTACCACTGTAGTAAGTAAAATAGAAACATCGCCACCCGACCCCACCCCCACCCATCTCCCCCACCCCTTTCCCCCTTTTCTTCCTAATGTCTCAACAAATGAAACTGATTTGTAAAAATGTTACATGGGGGGGAAAATACGAGAGAGTGACATTGCATACACTTTCGTAAATCAACAAAATCTTTAATTTTAAAAAAGAAGTTGTTGTTGTGATTATGAATATCTCCTTTAATATGCATTATAAAATGAAAGAATAAATCTTGCCCCGCCCCCACACACTGCCTCTCATCCGTCACATTCATGGGACCGCACAGCACACTTCACACACACACCCCGGCAGGGGAAAAAGTCATTTCTGTAGCAACACAGAGGATTCAGTCACTCGTGGCTTCCCAGGATGCAAGAATATTTCAGCTGCTCAGAGGAGTTGGGAGGAGAGAAAGAGAGAGGCTCTCATTCCAGCAGCAGTTCCAAAGTTTGAAACCGCCCCCCCCTCGCCTCTTTCTCCATCGCGTGTGGCGACCTCTGCCCTCTCGCCTTGCCAGCGGAGTTACCATTTGACCTTCCTGGACTCTGGAACGCAGGCAAAGGGAGGGGGTGAGAGGCACACGATAAAGGGAGGGGGCACCCACCCACTGGGCTGGGCAGTTGTGGAAAAACATCTGTTCGGATGTTGCCAAGCAGGGGAAGTTGCTGAGCGGGGGGGGTGGACACACCAGGCACTAGGACGAAGAATGGCAAGTAGCCAGCACCCCTCTGCAGAACGTGGCCTGCCAATGCTCAGGTTTCCTTTTGCAAAATGGGCTCGTCGGGAGCAGAAAGACAGACTCAAAAGCCCTGTCTGCACCATCATGCCACTTTTGACAGGCTTCCCCCAGAGAACCACGGGAACTGTAGTTTGCCCAGGGTGCTGAGGGTTCTTAGGAGACCCTTAAAGGTAAAGGTAAAGGGACCCCTGACCATTAGGTCCAGTCGTGGCCGACTCTGGGGTTGCGGCGCTCATCTCGCTTTAGTGGCCGAGGGAGCCGGCGTACAGCTTCCGGGTCATGTGGCCAGCATGACTAAGCCGCTTCTGGCGAACCAGAGCAGCGCACGGAAACGCCGTTTACCTTCCCACCAGAGCGGTACCTATTTATCTACTTGCACTTTGATGTGCTTTCGAACTGCTAGGTTGGCAGGAGCAGGGACCGAGCAACGGGAGCTCATTCCGTCACGGGGATTCGAACCACCGACCTTCTGATCTGCAAGTCCTAGGCTCTGTGGTTTAACCCACAGCGCCACCCATGTCCCTTAGGAGACCCTTAGGAGGGTTCTTAGTGCCCTCTGACAGCTACAGTTCCCAGAGTGCTTTAATACCTGGATTTGAAAAAATACTGGTTCGCAGAAGACAGAATGGTTTGCTTTTAATACTATATTTAGCTGCAGGACAGGGAACCGGAAATACCGGTATTTCTCTTTTTTTCTCTCTTTCTCTTCTTTCACTTTTTATGTTTCTTCCTTCTGCCCCTATTCCTTTTCAGACTAAGTAGCTGTTTTATTTCAGTGGGATGCTATTATTAGAGACTGTCCCGGTGTCCCTATTTTCCAGGGGCAGTGCCAGATTCACTGGAGCCATCCCAGTTTCCGATCTGATCCAGGAACGTCCCTCTTTCCTTAGGATGTCCCCATTTTCATCGGGAAAATGTTGGAGGGTCTGGAGTTATGCGACCCCCGAGCCAGGGAGATAAGTAACTATACGACCAGTTTAGAAGACATCTGAAGGCAACCCTGGGCCGGGAAGTTTTTTCATGTTTCATGTTTTCTTATGTTTTTAAATTTGTTGGAAGCTGCGCAAAGTGACTGCAGCAACCCAGTTAGATGAGCAGGGTATAAATAAATAAATAAATTATTAGTATTATTTTCATTGGACAAATGTTGGAGGCATTCCCAGTCCTACCAGAGAGAAATGCATGCTCTTCAAGGCAACCCATCAATGTTTGTATTTGGGGGGGGGCACAATTAAAGGGCATCCATCCCACACAAGGACTGGGGGCCGTTTTGTGGTCTCTTCCACTCTTATTCCGAATAGGATTCCTCGCAAGAAAAGGGAAAAGTAGACAGCTATGAAGAGCAGGAGCTGGGGGAGGACTGGTCCCCCTCCCCCTTTTCCACCGCAACCCCTTTTCATCAGCACCCCCCCTTCTAGCTCAAGCTTGACCTCCCCACACAAAGCTCTTGCCCCCAATTTGAATCAGAAAAGGGAGCTGGAGCAGAGAGCAGTGACCTTCAACCTGGGGGTCAAACCCTCCATCCCGGCTGTCAGAATGGGGCAGGGGGGGGGAGACCCAGGCCACGTTCCCCTGGGAAACCTACTGCGGAGAGAGGGGCGTTGTTTGGGGAGGGGGGAGAAGGAAGGGGCCTGGGGATGGGGGGAGGAAGGGCAATGGGGAAGTAACCCCCCCTTTCCGTCCCTCGCAAAAGCCAGGATGTGGGGAATGGGGATGGATCAAATGGGGGGAGGGAATGCAACAAGCCCCCAAGGATTGGTGGCTGTCGTGTCTGAGCTGGGGAGTCCGCAGGGAGCCTGGCTTCTGCAGAGGGGGTGGAATGAGGGATCGCTGGGGGGTGGGACAGACAGACAGATAGCCGGAGGGGCAGGGATCAATCGATGTGTGCCCATGTGGCCGATGTCTAGGGGAGGGAGGGAGACAAAGGAGCGCTGTGCGAATCAGAGGAGGGACAGATATCTGGGGAATGGAGGGGGTTGGGAATGCAGAGACTGGAGACCCCCAAAGAGATAGAGGAAGACATACAATCAGCATGGCTGCTGGATCAGGCCAGTGGCCCACCTAGTCACAGAATGGTAGAGTTGGAATAATTATAATAATAATAAAAATTTGTTATTTATACCCCGCTCATCTGGATGGGCTTCCCCAGCCACTCTGGGCAACTTCCAACAAAATATTAAAATACCGTAATACATCAAACATTAAAAGCTTCCCTAAACAGGGCTGCCTTCAGATGTCTTCTAAAAGTTTGGTAGTTGTTGTTCTCTTTGACATCTGGTGGAAGAGCGTTCCACAGGTCGGGTGCCACCACCGAGAAGGCCCTCTGCCTGGTTCCCTGTAACTTGGCTTCTCGCAATGAGGGAACCGCCAAAAGCCCTCGGAGCTGGACCTCAGTGTCTGGGTAGAACAATGGGGGTGGAGACGCTCCTTCAGGAAGGGACCCCCAAGTTTCATCCAGTCCATCCAGTTGAGAAGGAATCTCAACTCAAGCATCCATGACAGATAGCTATCCAACATCTGCTTAAAAACCTCCAAAGATGGAGAGTCCACAACTTTCTGAGGAGGACCGTTCCACTGTCAAAAGGCTCTTGCCGCGGTAGAAAGTTCTTCCGAATGTTTCGTCGCAATCTCCTTTCTTGTCACAGGTTTGAGTCCTGCCCTCCAGAGCAGGAGAAAACAAGCTGGTTCCCCCTTCTACATGACAGCCCCTTGAGATATTTGAAGATGGCTCTCAGTCTCCTCTTTCCCAGGCTAGACATCCCCAGCAAACTCTTCTCACAGTGGCCAAAGAGATGTCTGCAGAAAATCAGCAAGCAGGATTCGAACCCTCTCCTGTTCCATGGCTTCTGGCAAGTGACCCTCAATCCAGCTCTCTGGTCACAGCACCACGCTGGATCCTGAGCATAGCTAAGAGAGCCATTAAGGTGCCATGATTAGAGCTTCAGGCTAGGTCCTGGAGACCAGGGTTCAAACCCCCCATTTGGACATGAACCTCTTTGGGTGATGCCAATTACTGCCTTTCAGCCTAACCTACCTCAGAGGGTTGTTGTGGGGGCTAACGAGGGTTGCCATACGCCTGGAATTCCCCAGACATAGCCGCGATTCGACCGTCGGAAACCGTGTCCCGGCGGAAATCGCTGAAATGTCCCGGAAAATCCATTTGGATGGCAACCCATGTCGTAAGTGTTGATTTTGGTGAATTTCAATAAAAAGAGTTCAAAAAAATATATTTATTTAGGGGTTTGGGGAGGGAGGAAGCTCAAATATGGCAACCCTAGGGCTAAATGAGGAGGAACAGACCATGTGCACCACCTGGAGCTCTTTGGAGAGGAAGGTGAGGTATAAATGCAAGCGAACAAACAAGAGTCAGAGCTCAAGGAGTTCAGTTCAGTGTGGCAGGAACTCTCTGCCAGGAGCCAGCTGGCAGTAAATTGCACCATGCAAGTACGATCTGCACAGATGCAGAGCAGCTCATCGCCATGGATCAGTTGCTGAGGATGAAAGTCCATGCCTCCCCACATCCGTCTAAGATCCCTGCTTTCCAGGGGTTTCCCCCAAGCAATCAGAGACTATGCCTGCCTGCAGCCAACCTTTCCTCCGCCCTTTTCATGCCTCTCCTGGTTCTGGGAGACTAGCGGGGAAGGGAGTTGGTTGCAGCAGAGAGAGAGATAAAACTTTGTTCTCATTAGCCAATGGCCATAGCAACAGTAAAACATTACAGTATACGCAGAAAAGGAAATTTGATATAAGAGCACAATGAATCAGCAGTCAGTTAGTGGCCCTTATTCTGATGAACCTAGCAACCTTTGCTGTTATCTACTCATTTTGATCTGATAGAAGAAAGGACATTGTGGCAGTGGTTGAGCGCCCTGGGATGGTTAGTACGAGTGGGGTGACGATCTCATTCCTCAGGTCTTTGTAGAGAGCGCAAGACAGGAGGACGTGTGCCGCTGTTTCGGTGCTACCGTCTCCACAGGGGCAAAGACGTTTCTCAGACGGGATCTTTAGGAATCGACCCTCAAGTACCGCAGATGGCCAAACAACCAGTCTTGCAAGTGTAAAAGCACGTCTGTATTTTGGGATAATAAGTTTGGGCAGATATGGGGCCAGAGAATCAAAATGGAGAGGTGGAAAATGAACACACCAAGGTCAGAATTTCCTTATAGTGGCCAAGTTGTTCTGATGCTCAATATCTTTTAGACGTTGACCAATTAGCCTGTTTGCTTTAGTGGGGCCCATAGCGAGTAGGTGTTGTGGGGATAGGCCGCAAAAGCGAAGTTTTTGATAGATGGTTTTAAGCCAGGCACTTTTATGGGAGTCTTGAAGTACTAGGGATAGTAAACTGGGGGGATTTGAGTTTAGGCAGAGCCAGAAGTTAAGAGTTCTTTGCCAAGTCCGTACTTCTACTGAAGGGAGACTTGCCTCCAGTCTCAATGATGCGTTTGGGACGCATGGCGGTACAGAAAAAATCCTGGTTGCAGCAGGATGGGGAGACATCTATGACTTTTTACCAGCCAGACTTCCTCTCTGCCTCCTGGCCTCCCTCCTCTCCTGCTTCAGCTTCTGCCTCTGATTCTGGACTGCTCTCTGCCACCGATTCTTCCCGCTCACTAAACCCCGTTGCCTCCTCAGCTTCCGCCACCTCCTCTTCCCAGTCTTCTCCCTCTGCCTGCTCATTGTCGCCCCACTACCAATGCCCGGGCTCTGAGCCTTCTCCCCTTGGGGATTCCCCGGCTGATTCCTCCCACCATTCCACTCACCCATCAGTTCCCTCTCCCAGCCTCGGTCTTCCGACCTGCAGTACAGGGATAATGGGCCCGCGGTGCCTTGTTGTTGCAGAGCTGCAGCGCTGCACATAACTGCTTGGAACACTTTAAGTGCTTTTAAGTTACAGGTGCAAGTCGCTGAAACCGGTTTAATCTGCAAGGGTATAATCCAGTCAGCTGTTCCCAATACATGCCCTGCGGTTGAGTTTCTCCTGAGTCAAGAGGGAGAACCGGTGCTCTTTGCTGCTTTCGGGCAATGGCAAAGTTAAGCCTCGCTTTGCACCTTCCCTCAGAAATGAAATCTAACCCACGCCTGCTCTTGCCACAAGCCCTGCTCTCTGTAGACCATCAAGGGGGGGTGAGGGGGGTTCACCACACAATCATGTCCCACGCATGCATGCACGCACGCACGCACACACACGCACACACACACACACACACCCTGCCCACATTTCCATCTGAAAGCCACGCCATCCTCGAATCAGCTGCCCTTTGACACTTGGACCCTGGCTGGCGACAATGAAAAGCTTCAAAGAATGTTTGCAGGAAGGAAAATTAATAGCTTTTTGTCCCGTCCCCCCTTCTCTCCTTGAAGATGGATTTCTCTAGCCGCCCTAGCCAAACAGAGGGAGTGTCAAGAAAACATGACCGGCAGCCAGATCTCATCCTAACATGCAGGGATGATGGTCTGTGGGCAATTTCCCCCTGTATGCACTGTTCATCCCTGTATAATTCCATTCCCCAACTCTTTCCTCCTCCTCCTCATGCATTCCTTTCCCAAAAGACGCCTAACCATTCTACCTTCCCAGGCAATGCAAAAGTTTACAACTGCCCTGGGAATTCGGAAAAGGTCAACAATTTTTTGGTTTTCTTTGTTTGGTTTTGATTAATAAATAAATGAGGGTTTCCAAATGCAAGAAAAAAGGAGGAGAGGGTATTTCATGGCCTACAGAAACATCCCAGAGAGACACAGAGTTTTGCCAATGCCATCGTGCAACGTCTTGCAAAATTCATAGGCAAAACAACGCAAAGATGAAGCATTTATGAGGCCCGACAGCTAAGAATTTCTCACCAAGCCTTTCCTAACATCAGCAGCCAGGAGAAAGAGTGCTGCATTTTACATTTCCTTAAGGAAGCGGTTAATTTTATTTTATAATCGATACTTTTATTATTGCTGATCGTTATTGATTATTTGTCGTCGTTTAAAATAATCACCTGCCCTTCTCCCAGAGTTCTCTTTAAAAAACGTGGCATTTTATATTAAAGCAGAATCTTAGAAACAGTTTTGCAATTGCAAAACTTAGAAGCCGCACCTCGAGGGTGGAAAGGCAGGGCAAGGGAAGCTGCGTCATCAACATCTAATCATAATCATAATCATATCCCGCCCATCTAACTGGGTTTCCCCAGCCACTCTGGACAGCTTCCAACATATATAAATAAAACACTAAACTTTAAAAAACATCCCTATACAAGGCTGTCTTCAGATGTCTTCTAAAGGTTGCCTAGTTAGTCATATCCTTGGCTCAGGGATCGCATAACTCCAGACAAGGCATCCAAACTCAGCCCTCCAGATATTTTGGGACTACAATTCCCATCATCCCTGACTGCTGGTACTGTTAGCAAGGGATGACAGGAGTTGTAGTCCCAAAATATCTGGAGGGCCGGGTGTGGGGATGCCTGCTCCAGACCCTCCAACATTTCTCTGATGAAAATAGGGACATCCTTGGGGAAAGCAGGACGTTCCGGGATCAAATTCCAGGACGCTGGTGACGCTGTGGTGTAAACCACAGAGCCTAGGACTTGCCGATCAGAAAGTCGGCGGTTCGAATCCCCGCTACGGCATGAGCTCCCGTTGCGCGGTCCCTGCTCCTGACAACCTAGCAGTTCGAAAGCACGCCAAAGTGCAAGTAGATAAATAGGTACTGCTCCAGCGGGAAGGTGAACGGCGTTTCCATGCGCTGCTCTGGTTCTCCAGAAGCGGCTTAGTCATGCTGACCACATGACCCGGAAGCTGTACACCGGCTCCCTCGGCCTATAGAGCGAAATGAGCGCCGCAACCCCAGAGTCGGCCACGACTGGACCTAATGGTCAGGGGTCCCTTTATCTATACCTTTACCTCCTATCTCCTCTCAGTCTCCTCTTTTCCAGGCTAAACATACCCAGCTTCCTTCAACTGTGCCTCATCAGGCTTGGCTTCTAGATCTCCAAAATCTTCATATGTGAATCTGGATCTAGATCAAGGGAAGTAATAGTGCCACTGTATTCTGCTCTGGTCAGACCTCACCTGGAGTACTGTGTCCAGTTCTGGGCACCACAATTCAAGAAGGACACTGACAAACTGGAACGTGTCCAGAGGAGGGCAACCAAAATGGTCAAAGGCCTGGAAACGATGCCTTATGAGGAACGGCTAAGGGAGCTGGGCATGTTTAGCCTGGAGAAGAGGAGGTTAAGGGGTGATATGATAGCCATGTTCAAATATATAAAAGGATGTCACATAGAGGAGGGAGAAAGGTTGTTTTCTGCTGCTCCAGAGAAGCGGACACGGAGCAACGGATCCAAACTACAAGAAAGAAGATTCCACCTAAACATTAGGAAGAACTTCCTGACAGTAAGAGCTGTTTGACAGTGGAATTTGCTGCCAAGGAGTGTGGTGGAGTCTCCTCCTTTGGAGGTCTTTAAGCAGAGGCTTGACAACCATATGTCAGGAGTGCTCTGATGGTGTTTCCTGCTTGGCAGGGGGTTGGACTCGATGGCCCTTGTGGTCTCTTCCAACGCTATGATTCTATGATTCTATGGAATGTTTTGAGAATGTGAAATATCCCTTTCAGCTGAAAGGCCGTCCCTATCGTGAGATCTTAAACACGCTTTCCCAAGACCTCCATCCTGCTCCAACTCCCCCCTCCCGCAACCCCCCCTACCCCTTCACTCTCGGCCTGACCTCCAAATTTGGAGATGGGGGGGGAGAGAGCTTGACCCCTGCTATCAGATTCCCTATATTTGGGTGTGTGCGTGGAATTTTAATTAGCATAAGATAAATCAGCCCGGAAAGGGGGGAATCGAGTCTAGCAGCGTGGGAGGAGGGGACAGAAAGGCAGACTGGGGGTTTTTTTTGGGGGGGGGTCAGTATGGCCACGACCCCTGGATTTGGTCCCCAGCCAGGAGTCTGGTTTCGAAAACTTCTCCTTTGTGGGGGTCACTGACTCCGTTGTCTAGCGAATATTTATCAAACCCCTGCCTCTCACCTTTGATCTTGCTGACAGCGGTGAACATTTTTTTTTTTTCAAAAAAGAGGGTTGTTGGGGGGGGGGAGAAGGGGGTTGTCCGAGAATTCAGATGATAAGGGTCAGGAGCTATGAAGGGAGGCTAAGGGTCAGCTCCTAGGAAGAAAGAAAAAAAAATCAAGCCAAGGGTTTGATTGATTTATATATTGTTTTTTATTATCTTCTCTGGACTTCAGGGTTTTATTTGCACTGGGTCTCATCCTGCAAAGCTTGACTTGCAGTAGAAAAATGGACCTAAGGCAGTCGTTTGTCATGGATGCTTTTGTTGAGATTCCTGCGTGGCAGGGGGTTGGAATAGATGGCCCCTGGGGGTCCCTTGCAACTGCACAATTTCTATGATTCTAGAATTCTAGTGCCTACTCTAAGTAGGACTTACGCCTGCCTTTGTGTGTGTGTGTTTTTTTAAGCCTGTTTTTCCTCGGTATGGTTGCCAGAGAAATAAATTCACAGTGGCAGAAGGGGAGGGCACCAACAATTCAGTTGTACTGTTAGAACTGTTTTGTGTGATGTTAAAAAAAATATCATAGAATCATAGTGTTGGAAGGGACCCAAAGGTCATCTAGCCCAACCCGCTGAAATGCAGGAATCTTTCGCCCAACATGAGTCTCGAACCCACAACCCTGAGATTAAAAATCTCACGCTCTACCAGCTGTTATTTCTGTATTCGCCTGCTTTTGCCAACGTTTGTGCGGTTTTATTTCTGTGTCTTCGCTTGTTGACTCTTGATTGCAAATCGCTACGGGATTCACACGTTCAGTAAACCCGAATCTCTATGTCCTCATCAGCAAGCTCAATCTTTGTTCTTGGTTAATGACTGAACTGGCGATTGCGTAGAAGGTTGTTCACACTCTGAGTCCACCTATTGAAATTGGAGGACAGGATTCATTCAAGGCCCATTCATTAAAATGCTTAAAAACCCGTTGACTTCAGTAGGTCTACATGGAGTATGACTCTTGTGCAAAGGCGCCCCCTGGTGGATGTCAGCAGTCTGGCCTCTTCCTCCTCCTCCTCTCTTTATTATTATTACAGTGGTACCTCGGGTTAAGTACTTAATTCATTCCAGAGTTCCATACTTAACCTGAAACTGTTCTTAACCTGAAGCACCACTTTAGCTAATGGGGCCTCCTGCTGCCGCTGCGCCACCACTGCACGATTTCTGTTCTCATCCTGAAGCAAAGTTCTTAACCTGAAGCACTATTTCTGGGCTAGCAGAGTCTGTAACCTGAAGCGTATGTAACCTGAGGTACCATCGTATTATTATTTATTGAATTTAAATAAAACATAAATCCACAAAATGTATAATCAAAATAAAAACAGCAACCCAATAACTCCCCTGGCCCCCATTATGACTCTCCTGTGAAGTTTATACAGTGGTACCTCTAGTTGCGAACGGGATCCGTTCCAGAGGCCCATTCACAACATGAAAAGCCCGCAACATGAAGCGCCGTATCTGCATAGGTGCGCGGCATGATTTAGCATTTGTGCGCATGCACGAAGCGTGATTTAGCGCTTCTGCGCATGCGCAAGCAGCAAAACCCAGAAGTACAGTGGTACCTCAGGTTAAGAACTTAATTCGTTCCGGAGGTCCGTTCTTAACCTGAAACTGTTCTTAACCTGAGGCACCACTTTAGCTAATGGGGCCTCCCGCTGCCGCCGTGCGATTTCTGTTCTCATCCTGAAGCAAAGTTCTTAATCCGAGGTATTATTTCTGGGTTAGCGGAGTCTGTAACCTGAAGCGTTTGCAACCCAAGGTACCACTGTAACCCTTTCCTGAACTTCCGGGTCGCCACGGGACGCAACCTGAAAAAACGTAACATGAGGTATGACTGTTTGGGAATTTTTGTGTGTGTGTTTGGGGAACTTTGGGGCAGTTTCTGCACATGCTGTAGAAGGGAAGGAAAACTCTAGACCCTAAACCTCCGCTGCCTTGTGGGATATTTTCAGGAGAAGGAAAGCCTAAACCTAAACAAATCAGGAGCAGAGCCCCTTTTATTTATTTATTTATTTTTAAAATAATTTTTTATTAATTTACATTACAAAGATTTAATTTGATTTGCAAAGAATTTACAATCTCATACTACAAAAAGAAAATTTAAGAAAAAATTAAGAAAAAAGAAAAGGAGAAAATACAAAAAAGAAAGAAGAAAAAGCAAATTTACGTAAACAAAAATTAATCTTCACAATTAATACTTAATTAAACACTTAAATAAAAAAAAAGACTTCCAACAAAACGAGTCTTCCAATCATTCTCACTGTACTGTTTATACTGTCATTTTTGCCGCACAGTTTTATATTCTTCAATATTGTTCCCCGTCTACTCCGCAAAAGGTATTTGTTGTGTTTACAAGTATCACTCAAGTTCAGCTAATTTGGTGTGATTGGTACAATGTGATCTTATATAATCCTTAAATATTCTCTGTTGTCCAAATATTTTCTGGTTCAATACTAGGAGCGGAGTCCCTAAGGCAGTTGGATTGCGCCTTATACGCCTCCTTCCGCCAACTGCAGCCAAGCTGGCGCCAAACATTTTGCTCTGCATTCCTTTGGGCCACATCAGCCAAGAGGGGGGTCTCAATGTCAGGGTAGCCCAGGACCCCCAGTCACACTGCCCAGGATTGTGCCCAATGGATGCCACTTCGGTGCTGCGAACGCAGCAGTCTGGCTTCACCCCTGAAGACAGACAGATGCCAACAAGAAAACTTTGTTGGCTTATACCAGCCATTCCCAAACTCAGCCCTCCAGCTGTTTTGGGACTACAACTCCCATCATCCCTAGCTAACAGGACCAGTAGTCAGGGATGATGGGGATTGTAGTCCCAAAACATCTGGAGGGCCAAGTTTGGGGATGCCTGGCTTATACAGTGGTGCCTTGGTTCTCAAATGCCTTGGTTCCCAAACGCCAAAAACTCTGAAGTAACTGTTCCGGTTTTCGAACGTTTTTCAGAAGTCAAACATCCGATGTGGCTGTCAGCGATTGTTTCCGGGGCGCCTGCACCAATCAGAAGCTGTGGCTTCGTTTTCGAACATTTCGGAAGTCAAACAGACTTCCAGAACGGATTAAGGTGGCGCTCTGTTTTTGCTGTTTATTTAGCATTTTAGTTTTTGAGGTTTTTTTGGTTAATTTGTTTTTGTGACTGTGTGCAACCCAGTTCAGCTACTGATTGATTGATTGATTGTGTGACTGCGGAAATGGATAAAAGCCCCCCATCCAAACCATGACTATCATCAGTGCAGGTAAGAAGAAAAAATGAACTTTAATTTTTATCATCTACAATACTGCCTTCTTTATTTTATAGTGCAGTACACTGATGGTTGCTTTCATTTTACGGGTCAATGGTCTCGTTAGATAGTAAAATTCATGTTGAATTGCTGTTTTAGGCGTGTTTTTTTAAAAGCCTGGAATGGATTAATCACTTTCTTGGGAAAGCACGGCATGGTTTTGGAACGGACTTCTGGAATGGATTAAGTTTCAGAACCAAGGTACCACTGTATGCCAGGCTTCCATTTATGTCAGGAAACAAGGGGAACATTGGTAGTAAAGCCATACCCTCCAACATTTATCCAATTAAAACAGGGACATCATACATCATCATCATCATCATCATCATCATCATCATCATCATACTATTTATACCCTGCCCATTAGGGTTGCCCAACCACTCTGGGTGGCTTCCAACAGAAATTTAAACAGAACAGAACATTAAACTTTAAAAACTTCCCTATCCAGGGCTGCCTTCAGATGTCTTGTATTTTTATATTTAATAATTTTTATTGGAATTTTATTTACAACATAACATAACCCCCCCAATACACAATCCACCCTCATTAAACAGAAACATAACATACAGTGATCATAAGATACAACAATACAAAGAACGAAATAAAAGACTTCCTTTATCCAGTATCTGGCCTCCTTATTTACTTCTTATAAACTGCTTCCTTTATGAATAATAATTAAGATTTTTCTAATTATAACTTAAATAGCCACAAAATCTCCTGCAGACATTAATCGAAACAAGTCCAGGTATGTATTTTAGGGCACTGTTTTGTGACGTATTCTCTGCATTTCCCCCCAAGTTTTTTGATATTCTTGTCTAGTGTGATCTCTAATTGCCTCTGTTAATCTAGCCAGTTCAATATACTCTAACAGTTTGTCTTGCCCTTCCTTTTTTGTTGGCACAGTTTCTTTTTTCCAGTTTTTAGCAATTAGGATCTTTGCCGCTCCTGTGGCATAGAGAAATATTTTCTGATATTCTCTTGCTATACCTGTGTCCATTCAGATGTCAATAATAATAATAATAATAATAATAATAATAATAATAATAATAATAATAATAATTATACCCCGCCCTTCCTGGTTCAAAAACCAGGCTCAGGGCGGCTAACAACAAATTTAAAACACTTAATTTATAAAAACAGCATAAAATACAGTATAAAAACATGAATAACAATAAAATTAAAAAATCAATTAGATAATCCCCAGGGCTAGCTGGCTGAGTTGGTCCTACTTGGGCCAGCGAGGAGACCAGGGGAGAATTAGCTGTGGGGTCTCAGAGCGGGTGAACTTCATAAAAGGGGAGGGGGAAGGAAAATAAAAGATCTGGCTGAATTCAGATTAAAGGCCAGGCGTAATAGCTCTGTCTTACAGGCCCGATGGAAGGAAGTTAAATCCTGCAGGGCCCTGGTCTCCTGGGACAGAGCATTCCACCAGGTCGGAGCCAACACTGAGAAGGCCCTGCTGAAGGACAGTCTGGCTTCCTTAGGGCCCGGGACCTCTAAACAATGGTTATTCATGGACCTTAAGGTCCTCTGCGGGGCAGACCAGGAGAGGCAGATGTTTAGCGACTTATCTCCTTGGCTCGGGGGACGCATAACTCCGGACCCTCCAACATTTCTCCAATGGAAATAGGGACGTGTTTAGCTGCCCTTTCCCCCTCCTCATGCCCTTCCTTCCTGAGCAAGGCTTCTGCTAAGTGGAGGCTGGGCTGCCCGCTCTGCCCTCCAAACCGCGGAGGGTTCGCACCAGCGACTGCAACTGCCCAGCCTGCCGTTGACCCATCAGACTGATCTGCGTCTCCAGCTGGTACAACTGGGATTCCTGCTTCTTGCGGCCGTTCTGGTAGGCGAGGACGAGGGCGCTGGAGGGGAAGGGGGAAAGGAGAAAACGGTGGAGCCAGACGGGATGGCATTTAATAATAATAATAATAATAATAATAATAATAATAATAATAATAATAATAATAATTTATTTGTACCCCGCCCATCTGGCTGGGCCTCCCCAGCCACTCTGGGCAGCTTCCAACAAAGATTAAAAATACCGTATTTTTTGCTCTATAAGACTCACTTTTTCCCTCCTAAAAAGTAAGGGGAAATGTGTGTGCGTCTTATGGAGCGAATGCAGGCTGCACAGCTATCCCAGAAGCCAGAACAGCAAGAGGGATTGATACTTTCTCTGCGCAGCGATCCCTCTTGCTGTTCTGGCTTCTGGGATTCAGAATATTTTTCCCCTTGTTTTCCTCCTCCAAAAACTAGGTGCGTCTTGTGGTCTGGTGAGTCTTATAGAGCGAAAAATACAGTATATTAAAATGTCACACATTAAAAACTTCCCTGAACAAGGCTGCCTTCAGATGTCTTCTAAATGTCAGGTAGTTGTTGTTCTCTTTGACATCTGGTGGGAGGGCGTTCCACAGGGCGGGAGCCACCACCGAGAAGGCCCTCTGCCTGGTTCCCTGTAACCTCACTTCTCGCAGCGAGGGAACCGTCACAAGGCCCTCGGCGCTCAGTGTTTAGCTCAGCATGGTCCGCACTGGCCAGCCGCACGAGCTCTCTGCAGTTTCAGGGAGGGAGTCTTTCTCCCCGTCCCCACCTGGGACCTTCTGCAAGCAAAGCAGCTGTCCCGCAGCTAAGCTGCAACCTTTACCAGGAAAAAAAGCAAGCCAGTCTCTAGTCTAGTCTAGAGGAAGCTGCCTTCTCCTGTGTCAGACACTTTGAGTCTCTATAGCTCAGTTTTGCCAACACTGGCCGGCAGTGGCTGCCCTGGGTTTCGGGCAGGGCAACATCCCCACCAATGATTGACCTTCTGCATTCAAAGCAGGTCTTTCCCTTTCAGACAAAGCAAGATTCCAGTCCTCAGTGATTCTGAATAGAGAGCTGGTTACCTTTTGGGGGGATTTCAGAGCAGCCGCTGGCTAGCTCGGACCAGATAAGGGGGGCAGGGGTCTCTTGGGGTTCAGAGGCCTTTTTGGGGAGAGGGGACCCCCCCAATCCAAACTTACCTGTGTGCTTTGAAAAAGTCCCTTGTAAGCTCCATCTGCTGCGCCTCTAGAGCTCTGCAGTCCTGGCTTCTCTCTTCCAGCTCAGCCAAAAGGGAGCTGATCCGGTCTCTGAGCTCCCCGATCCTGCCGTTTACACTAGAGGAGAACATAAAGGGAATTTTGTACCTGCTGCTCTCTGCAACCGGAGCAGGCCGGCGGGAGATTGATGCCCGTAATACCAGGAGAATCTGGGGTTGTAAAGCCACCATGCCTGGCTCAGAGTAGACCCACAGGTTTCAGTGGGTTGGCACTCAGTGGGAGAGGGAGTTATTGGTTTGCTTCGTTCTTGCTTTCATTATGTATTTGGTGTTTTTCTCTTTCTTATTGTTATGCTGCAAACTGTCCTGAGATTTTCAGATGAAGGGCAGTACGCAAATTTAATTAATAATAATACTATTATTATCGATGCTTTAGCTGAGATCCCTGCATTAATAATAATAATAATAATAATTTTTATTTATACCCCGCCCTCCCCAGCCAAGGCCGGGCTCAGAGCGGCTTACAAGCAATAATAAAAACAAGTTGAATGATTACAACTTAAAAACAAAATTAAAATACAACATTAAAATATTAAAAAGTAGCCTCATCGCTGGAGGAGAAGGAAAGGAAAAAAGAAAGGGAGGGAATCAAACTGGCTCCAAGCCAAAGGCCAGGCGGAACAACTCTGTCTTACAGGCCCTGCGGAAAGAAATCAGATCCTGCAGGGCCCTGGTCTCATGAGGCAGAGAGTTCCACCAGGCTGGAGCCAGAGTTGAAAAAGCCCTGGCTCTGGTTGAAGCCAATCTAACTTCCTTAGGGCCCGGGACCACTAGGGTGTTACTGTTTATGGACCTTGAGGCTCTCCATGGGGCATACCGGGAGAGGCGGTCCTGTAGGTACGAGGGTCCTAGGCTGCAAAGGGCTTGAAAGGTCAAAAGCAGCACCTTAAACCTGACCCTGTACTCCACTGGGAGGCAGTGCAGCTGGAAAAGCACTGGGTGAATATGCTCCCTTGGCAGAGAGCCCGTGAGGAGCCTCGCTGCAGCATTCTGCACCCGCTGGAGTTTCTGGGACAGCTTCAAGGGCAGCCCCGCGTAGAGCCAATTACAGTAGTCAAGCCTGGAGGTGACCGTCGCATGGATCACTGTAGCCAGGTCGGGGCGGGAAAGGGAAGGGATCTGCAATGCAGCAGATTAGACCCTTGGGGTCCCTTCCAACTCAATGATTCAATGGTTCCAATAATAACTGGGATAGCTCAGTTAGCAGAGTGTGAGACTCTTAATTTCAGGGTTGTGGGTTCGAGTTTCACATTGGGAAAACGATTCTTGCATTGCAGGGGGTTGGACTAGATGACCCTCGTGGTCCCTTCCAATTTTACAATTCTGTTGATGATGATGATGATGATGATGGATAGTGAGGCTGGGCAATTTCGGCAGAGGGGCTCCTGCCCCCCCCAAAAAAAATTTCCACCGACACAGCTGCGGTGACCTCACAGAGGACTAGGCACCTTTTTGTTTCCAAATACATTTATTATTATATATTTATTCATGCATTATTAATCACAATCCTCTTTGAACACAGTTTCCTCTTGAGCTCTCATTCTACTGGTTAGACTCGCTGATTTCCCAGCCTGTAAGATTCGGCCACCAGTAAGGTAAAGGCACCCGTGACCATTAGGTCCATTCGTGGCCGACTCCGGGGTTGTGGCACTCATCTCACTTTACTGGCCAAGGGAGCCGGCGTTCAGCTTCCGGGTCATGTGGCCAGCATGACTAAGCCGCTTCTGACGAACCAGAGGAGCGCACGGAAACGCCGTTTACCTTCCCGCCGGAGCGGTACCTATTTATCTACTTGCACTTTGACGTGCTTTCAAACTGCTAGGTTGGCAGGAGCAGGGACCGAGCAACGGGAGCTCACCCCATCACGGGGATTCAAACTGCCGACCTTCTGATCAGCAAGTCCTAGGCTCTGTGGTTTAACCCACAACGCCACCCACATCCCCTTCAGCCACCAGTAGTTGCATATCAAAATAAATTCTTTTGCTTCTTTGGTACATCTGACTCAATGATTCTTAAAAGGAACGCTTCTGGTCTTTTTGGCAGGGGGGAACGTCCTTTTAAGCATTCCTTTCCCGCAAAAAGCCTTTAGCTGCTTTGCACGCCCACCACCACATAAGCGCTTTGTGGACCCTCAAAACCGGGGAACTGCAAGCGGTGAGCTGAATTGCACTCACCGCCTCAGAGTGTTAAAAAGCTTCAACGCCTCCGTCTTCCCTTCCTCGCCGGATTGCTCTACTCCACCACCCTCAGACGACCGGAAAGCGTTCCTCTTGGAAGTGCAGATGGGGGCAAAATCCTGCACCGCCACAGAGAGGAAACAGGAATGAAAAGGAGCGCCCACTTTCGTCTTCCATTCTTCGAGGATGAAACTTATGGACTATGCAGAATTAGTTAAAATAACAGGAAGGATTCGAAACCTGCGGGACCAGAGATTCTCAGAAGACTGGAGTAAATTGACGGACTATTTGAAAAGCAATTGTAATGAACCGATTACGCTAGTAGGTTTGCAAGAAGTTTCGTAAGGTGAATTATTTGAAATATTGCAAGAAAGATAATGAGGAGAATTATTAGCTAAGGACAATTAAAGGTAATATGAAATTCAGAAATGCATAATACAGTGGTACCTGCGAGACATAAGTCAAAGTCTCTGAGTTTAGACTTTGGGATTCCCGGACATTTCCCCATCAGCCCCCCCTTCCCCTTTTCTGCAATATGGCAATGGAGGTGATGCTATTACAGTTCCAAAGGGAATGTCAAGCAGGGAGGGAGAGGGAGGCTTCTTCCCCCGTCAAAGGAAGCCACATCCTGCCCTCCTCCAGGAGCATGGGGGGGGGGGCAACGGTGTGCTGCCCGCCCCCCCCGACTCCCAAGCCTCCCCCCAGCTGTCAAAATGAAGGGAGGAGGGGGGAAGGCCGCCGGCAAAGAATCACAGCTCCCCCCTTACCCCGACGGCTTGGGGAAGGCTTGGGAATCGCGGGGGGGGGGGGGGGCTTTGTCACTCTTCCAACTTGCCGCAGTGAGAACTCTTGCTGTGACCGTAGCGTATAAAAAGATCTCTCTTACCTTTTGGGGAATCCTTATTTTTGCCCAAAAGGGAAAAATAAGCACAATCTACCGATCAGTTGTGAGCCTTACCTCTGAGGAGTCCTCTCCACTGCTGCTGCTGCTGCTGCTGCTGCTGCTGCTTCCTGTCGACACAGTTTGCTGCCCGCGAAGCTCATCGCGCTCCCCGTGCAGGATCCGGGCCATCAGCAGGCAGGCGGCTTCCTGAGCCCGAAAAGTGTACATCTGCAGCGCCAGCCTCCGCTTCTCCTTCTCCGTCAGGTGCAAGCGAGTGTTGAGGTCGCCCAAGGCCTCCTGAGATCAGAACTGGGAGCTGTCGTGAACTGGCAGGATTAGTGAACTAAACAATTTAACCCCTGTGTTGCAAACAATAGTAATATCCAAGGCAACACGATGACCAAATACAATGATACGATATCAATACAGTCTTAAAAAGGTAAAGGGACCCCTGACCATTAGGTCCAGTCGTGGCCGACTCTGGGGTTGTGGCGCTCATCTCGCTTTACTGGCCGAGGGAGCTGGCGTACAGCTTCCGGGTCATGTGGCCAGCATGACTAAGCCGCTTCCGGCGAAACAGAGCAGCGCATGGAAACGCCGTTTACCTTCCCGCCAGAGTGGTACCTATTTATCTACTTGCACTTTGACGTGCTTTCAAACTGCTAGGTTGGCAGGAGCAGGGACCGAGCAACGGGAGCTCACCCCGTCGCGGGGATTCGAACCGCCAACCTTCTGATCAGCAAGTCCTAGGCTCTGTGGTTTAACCCACAGCACCATCGCGTCCCAATACAGTCATACCTCGGGATAAATATGCTTCAGGATAAGTATTTTCGGGTTGCGCTCCGCATACTTATAAGCCAGTTTGTGGTGTTGTTGTTTTGAGGGCCACAGAATAACAGAGCTGGGGAACTGGAAGGGACCCCAAGGGTCATCCAGCCCAACCCCACTGCAATGCATCTGCCTCGTCGAGCCCAGATGCTTGAATTGGCATGCAAAGTGCAAAAGCAGGCATAGGCAAACTCGGCCCTCCAGATGTTTTGGGAGCATCATCCCTTTCTAACAGGACCAGTGGTCAGGGATGATGGGAATTGTAGTCTGAAAACATCTGGAAGGCTGAGTTTGACTATGCCTGTACAAAAGGGAGCAGAATGGAGGGGCTGTGTCTACTCAGTTGCCAGACGTTGATGGATCTTGTCTTGAATCCTCCAGGATCTGCTTCGCTTTGGACTTTGGGGAAAGGCTGAAAAAATTATCAGATTCGGCTGAGACACGATGGGTTAATGGGATAAAAAAACCACTAAGGACTAGAAACTTATTGCGGACTATTTTGCACAAGAGTTTCCAAATCTCCCATCGCTCACCCTCGCCTCCTGCAACTCCTGCAGCAAACGTGTCTTCTCCATCCTGGGTTGAGCTGCCTTGGAGGGAAGCATCTCCCGCAAGGCTTTCTGGACCGCGGCCACCTTGGTCCCGATCCGGGAGGTGATTCTGGCTGCGGCAGAATCGGGCCCGGGAGGTGGCCGGCAAGGTGGGAGCTTCAGGGAGGCCTGTTCCTCTCTCAGGCGCCGGATGTATCCCCGCAACACCTTCCTGTCGCCCTCTTCCGAACGGCGCAGCTCTGAGAGCCTGAAGGGGAAAGGGGGGGGGGAGAATCAGGTTCCCGCGACCAGGCACCCTCTAGATGTTTCAAACCATAACTCTCCTCAGCCCCGGACAATTACAGATTGAGCCCAGGACTCTCAGGGCCACAGAAGACAGAATCAGAATTCAAGATGGCTTCCACAGATTGGAGAACTGCATGCAAACTAACAAAATGAATTTCAGCCAGGACAAATGTCAGATTCTGCATCATCGAATTGTAGAGTTGGAAGAGACCCTGCAGTGCAGGAATCTCAGCTAAAGCATCCCGGACAGATAATAATAATAATATAATAATAATTTATTATTTATACCCTGCCCGTCTTGCTGGGTTTCCCCAGCCACTCTGGGCGGCTTCCAACAGAACACTAAAATACAATAACCTATTAAACATTAAAAGCTTCCTTAAACAGGGCTGCCTTCAGGTGTCTTCTAAAAGTTTGGTAGTTATTTTTCTGTTTGACATCTGGTGGGAGGGCGTTCCACAGGGCGGGTGCCACTACCGAGAAGGCCCTCTGCCTGGTTCCCTGGTTCCATCCAACCTCTGTTTAAGCGGTTCTCAACTTGTGGGTCCCCAGATGTTGTTGGACTACAACTCCCATCAGCTAGCAAGGCCAGAGCTCAAGGATGATGGGAGTTGTAGTCCAACAACACCTGGTTGAGAACCGCTGGAAGGAGAATCCACAGCCTTCCAAGGCAAACTATTGCACTGTCAGGCAGCTCTTACTGTCAGAAAGCTATTCCTGATGTTGAGTTGGACTCTCCTTTCTCGCAGCTTGAAGCCATGGGTTCGAGCTGAACATGAGTCAACAGGGTGATGCAACAGCAGAAATAAAAAGCTAACGCTATTCTAGGCTGCATCCACAGAAGTCTAGCGTCCAGATCAAGGGACGTCATAGTCCCACTCTGTTCTGCCTCGGTCAGACCACATCTTGAATACTCTGTCCAGTTCTGGGCACCACAATTTAAGAAAGATGTTGACAAGCTGGAAGGTGTCCAAGATGACCAAGGGCCTGGAAATTTATGGGGGAAATTTGTTATCTATTTCCCGTATGTACGGAAAGAAGGAGGACCAAGTTTCATCAAATTTAATAAATAATAATGATTGGCCTCACAGCTCATTCTCCTGCCTCATCATCCCATGTAGATCCTGCAAGGCTGCTTATCTGAGCTCCCTTTTCCTCACCTCTGATCCAAGCAGCTGAGACCAGGCCTCCCAGAGACGTCCTTTCCGCAACGTCGCAGAGACCGATAGGCTTCGCCCAACACAGCCAATTTCACCTCCGACAACTGCCCTGCGATAGGGAGGAAGGGCGGAAAGAGGGTTAAGCGTTTTACGTCGACCGCTGCCCTCCAAAAATTCGTTAGAGAGCCAGGAAGCTCGTTAGAGACGCAGGAAGCTGCCTTGGCTTGCACAAGTTTCCAGTCCTCATTGTTCAGCCTGGCGGTTTAACCGTCAATCCCTGTTTGCAGGGAGCGCCGGAAATTGTAGCTTTGTGAGGGGGGGTCTCCTAACAACCCTCTGCGCCATTAATTCACTACAGTTCCCAGGACTTTGGGGGGGGGGGAGGCATGACAGCTTACAGTGGTATGGTACCACTTCTGTCAACATACAATGGACACATGTGCAGGTAAGGTGAGCACATCGAAAACAGAGTGCTATATGCGCAGAAACATACCCTACAACACTTCTCCAATGAAAATAGGGACGTCTCATTCCATAATGATTTTGCTATTTATACCCCACTCATCTGACTGGCTTGCCCAAGCCACTCTGGGCAGCTTCCAACATATATAAAAACATAATAAAATACTAAAATAAATTTAAACTTCCTTATACAGGATTGCCTTCAGACGGCTCAGGGGCTGGATAACTCCACACCCTCCAACATTTCTCCAGTGAAAACAGGAACGTTTTAGGGAAAAGTGGGACATTCTGGGATCAAATCAGAAACCGGGACGGCTTCTCTAAATCGGGGGTGTCCTTGGAGAATAGGGACCCTTGGAGGATCTGCAGAAATGGTGATATGAGGGGCTACCAACAAAAGAAGAGTGGCCATTAAAATTGACGGAATATGCCGAATTGGCAAATTTAACCATGAAAATTAGAGGTCCAGAAGAGACAGTTTTTAAGAAGGATTGGGACCCTTTTGTAGAATTGGTTTATTGTATTATTGTATTATTTTGTAGAATAAGTTTATTGCGCACATGTAAAAATGCAAGAAGGATTTGAATGAAGAACAGCAGAAAAAATATATCTGGGAACAAGCGGAAAGGATAGGGCATAGCATAATTATAAGATGTATGATTATAAAATATGGAGAAACCATGGAGAGGGGAAGCCAATTGATAAATGAGTATTAATTGGGAAACAGTATTGTATATTAAGTTTAAGTTTAAAGGGACGCGGGTGGCGCTGTGGGTTACACCACAGAGCCTTGGACTTGCCGATCAGAAGGTCAGCGGTTCGAATCCCCGCGACCGGGTGAGCTCCCGTTGCTCGGTCCCTGCTCCTGCCAACCTAGCAGTTTGAAAGCACGTAAAAGTGCAAGTAGATAAGTAGGTACCGCTCTGGCGGGAAGGTAAACGGCGTTTCCATGTGCTGCTCTGGTTCGCCAGAAGCGGCTTAGTCCTGCTGGCCACATGACCCGGAAGCTGTACGCCGGCTCCCTCGGCCAGTAAAGCGAGATGAGCGCCGCAACCCCAGAGTCGGACACGACTGGACCTAATGGTCAGGGGTCCCTTTACCTTTTATTAAGTTTGTAAACTTTTGAAAGAGAACATCAAAAACCTCCACGGTGACTCACCTGCATGGCACAGGCCTCCCTCCTCTCCTCCTGCCTCTGTTTTGGGGTGCAGTTTTGTTGCTGTCAAGGATAGCAGCGCCTCGTAGGCCTCCAAGCAGCGTTCACTAATAAATTCAGGAAATGCAAAGATTCTTGCATTAATTTGCAAAGCACCCAAGCAACTTGGAAAATTCCGATATTTGGTATTTTCTTGGTTCTACCTTTCCTGCAAACTGCTTTGAGGGTTTTTGTGGGTCTTCCTTGACCAGCGAGCGGCACTGTCAGGAGCACTCCAGCAATAAAATGA
Organism: Podarcis bocagei; assembly: GCF_964188305.1. Classification (NCBI taxonomy): domain Eukaryota; kingdom Metazoa; phylum Chordata; class Lepidosauria; order Squamata; family Lacertidae; genus Podarcis; species Podarcis bocagei. The sequence goes on from NC_138144.1 coordinate 9,458,603, forward strand.
AGTTAGCTCTTTATTAGAGGAAAGGAGGTTTTTCTCGGAAAGCCTTGCCCCATGGATCGGTTGCTGAAAGTCCCCACCTCCCCACAGCCATCTAAGCTCCCTGTTTTCTGGGGGTTTCCCCAAGCAATCAGAGACTATGCCTGCACAAAACCAACCTCTCCTCCACCCTTTTCATGTCTCTCCTGGTTCTGGGAGACTAGCAGGGAGGGGAGCTGGTTGCAACAGGAGGGGGAGACATCCGTGACTCTTCACCAGCCGGACTCATCTCTGCCTCCCTCCTTTCCTGCTTCAGTTTCCACCTCTGATTCCGGACTTCCCTTGGGGTTTCCCCAGCAGGTTCCTCCCACCACCTTTCTGCATCCAGTCAGTCCATGACAGCTGCCTAGGCCTCCTCCCCTCATGGGTTTTCCCCAAGCAATTAGAGACTGCGCCTGCACAAAACCAACCTCTCCTCCGCCCTTTTCATGCCTCTCCTGGTTCTGGGAGACTAGCAGGGAGGGGAGCTTGTTGCAGCAGGAGGGGGAGACATCTGTGTGACCTTCCTCCTCTTCAACAGTGGCCACCAGCTTGCCATTAAAAGAGGATTGGACAAATTCACGAAGAATAAGGCCTAATAATGGCTTATAGCCACAAACTCCTCCTCCCCTCCTTCAGCTCCTGCCTCTGATTCTGGACTGCTCTCTGCCACAGACTCTCCCCGCCCTTCAGTTTCTGACACCTCGTCTTCCCAATCTTCTCCCTCTTGTGGGAATGTTCAGGGATGCAGGAGAGGATATATTGTCTGATTATAGCCTTTCCAACTTGTGTTAACAAGTTCACAATTTAGCAGAGTAACATTCCCCTTTTTAAACTCACAGCAGATGCGTTTGCTCAGGCTCGCTAAATAATAATAACTGTTCTGGTATTTTCCCCTTATTCCCTCAAAAACGATAAGACACGACCAGTCATCTATAAAAGTAGAAAAAGAGTTTACTCACTCACATTCTGTTCACAGTTGGATCCCAGACGGCAGACTTAGCTTAGAAAAGTAACATACACCTGGAAACTATCTCCTAAGGAGACAGTCCATTTGTCCTCTCTTGGCTGGAGGCCAAGAGAGCATCTTTGGCTAAGCAGATGTTGCTTCTTCGATGCGTGTAGTCAAAGGGAGAGAGATGGCTGCCCTGCCTTGTGCTTTTGTCATTACCTGCACAGGTGAGGCCACGCCCACCTCTCGTCCCATGCAGAGGAAGTCTGTCTCAGCCCAGAAGGAAACAGGAAGTTTACCTGCTGGCTGGACAAACATTCCTCCCCAGGTGTAAACATGTTCACTCTAGGAATGTTGTACCTGACTGCTCTTGTGTTTCACATCCCACACCTCTGACCACTCACCATCGACTTGCCACCGTTCCCCAGGCTCTGAGCTTTCTACCCTTGGGGGTCTCTCAGCCGGTGCCCCCCACCATTCCCTTGCTCCAGCCCCTCCACAAAAGGTGCACAAATTTCACAAAACAAATAACGATTTCGCAAGCCGTTTTGAAAAGCGCATGCTCCGTCGCCGACACCTCTGCTCACCTGCACCGGACAGCCAAGCGCAGGGCGGTCTCCTCAGATTCCCGTTGCCCCAGAAGCAAACTGATGCCCTCCATGTCGCCTTTGGACTCCTGCAGCGTCACCGAGAGGAGCTGGTTGAGGCATTGGAGCTTTTCGGTGAATCTGGATGAGGGGGAAGCAGACGCTCAGCACAATTCTGCTGTCCCCGCAGCTCCCGCTAATAGCAAACTCGGGTGCTGAGTGCCGATGAAAATTGAGCCAAACACTTTGAAAAAGGTGGGGTGCATCCTTGGAGGGGTGGACGTTTCAGGGTTTCGCAGAAGAAAGCTGCAATGCGCTCTATGTGGGGCTTCCTTTGAAGGGGACCCGGAAACTACAACTAATCCAGAATGCGGCAGCTAGACTGGCGACTGGGAGCGGTCGCCAAGACCACATAACACCTGTCTTGAAAGACCTACATTGGCTCCCAGGACGTTTCCAAGCACAATTCAAAGTGTTGACCTTTAAAGCCCCAAACGGCCTCAGCCCTGTAGACCTGAAGGAGCGTCTCCACCCCCATCATTCTGCCCGGACACTGAGGTCCAGCTCCGAGGGCTTTTGGCAGTTCCCTCATTGCGAGAAGCCAAGTTACAGGGAACCAGGCAGAGGGCCTTCTCGGTAGTGGCACCCGCCCTGTGGAACGCCCTCCCACCAGATGTCAAAGAGAAGAACAACTTCCTGACAGTAAGAGCTGTTTGACAGTGGAATTTGCTGCCAAGGAGTGTGGTGGAGTCTCCTCCTTTGGAGGTCTTTAAGCAGAGGCTTGACAACCATATGTCAGGAGTGCTCTGATGGTGTTTCCTGCTTGGCAGGGGGTTGGACTCGATGGCCCTTGTGGTCTCTTCCAACTCTAGGATTCTAGGATTCTATGATTGTATGATTCTACCTGACTTTTAGAAGACATCTGAAGGCAGCCCTGTTTAGGGAAGCTTTTAATGTTTGATGCATTGCTGTATTTTAATATTTTGTTGGAAGCCGCCCAGAGATGGGTGGGGTATAAATAAATTATTATTATTATTATTATTATTATTATTATTATTATTATTATTATTATTATTATTATTAAAAATCAATCTGAGTCAAAACAAAAGGGGGCAAGTCCTTCTCGCCCCAAAAGGACTGAGCAGGCTTTGCCGCCAACTCTGTGGCTCAATGTTGAGATTCCTGCATTGCATGGGGGTTGGACTAGATGGCCCTTGTTTACCCCTCCAGCTCTACAAACCTGCGATTCTGGGAAAGCAGCGTCTGCTCAGGGTGCTTCCGCCAGTTTGATCCACCTCTGAGCCCCAGGAGGTTGAACTTTGCTGACTCGTGAGGGAATAAGAGGAAAGTTGTCTCATTTTGTGGTGGACGTGGTGAAGGACTTTGGGGAGATTATTTATAACAAGATTTATTTATTTTTTTAAAGGTATTAAGGGACAACTCATACAGGTATCCCCAATAGAAACAGGTAAATTGATTTCTTTAATGAGAATATTATATGCACAAAAATGACGCGAAGAGATGGTACCAAATATTGCGTCAGCTGAAGCTGACACAAAGTGTAAAACTGGCAAGTTTGACTCCCAATTTTTTTTATATATAAATAAAATGATTTTAAAAAAGAAAGCGAGAGAGAATAGTCGGGGCACCCTTACCCACGCAGCTCCTGCCTTTGATCTTCCATGCCTTTCGCGGGGGTTTCCTCAGGAGGTGGGCCTTGCCCAGGGTGCAGGCAGCAGGCGGGGTGGGCGCTGGGGGCGCCTCGGAAACAGCAGGCAAAGTTTGGGGCTGCCACGAGTGGGTCCTGCAGGGCAAAGCAAGACAGCTTGAGGCAGAGTCCTCTTTGTGATATATATTCAAAAAGAAAGAGTAAATATGTACAGCAGGAAGGGGAGGTAGGTTCTAGAATCTGTTTGATCTTTTTAAAAAAATAAATAAATTGAGATTTCCATATTTAATTACATAAGGTAAAGGTAAAGGGACCCCTGACCATTAGGTCCAGTCGTGACCGACTCTGAGGTTGTGGCGCTCATCTCGCTTTATTGGCCGAGGGAGCCAGCATACAACTTCCAGGTCATGTGGCCAGCATGACTAAGCCGCTTCTGGCAAACCAGAGCAGCGCACGGAAACGCCATTTACCTTCCCGCCAGAGTGGTACCTACCGTATTTTTTGCACCATAACACTCACTTTTTTCCTCCTAGAAAGTAAGGGGAAATGTCTGTGCGTGTTATGGAGCAAATGACTGCAGGTGGCGGAGGGGATCTGCTGCAGTCGTGAGCAGAGGATCCATGGTTCCCTTTCCTTCCCTCCTCCATGGTTACAAAGCATGGATCCACATGGATCCTCAGGATTTTTGCATTGGGCTACTCCAAACTCACTGTCAGATCACATGTGTGTGGCCACAGCATGAACCACAAAAATCATATATCCACTATTTCGTTTAGAATATTTTTTTTCTTGTTTTCCTCCTCTAAAAACTACGTGCGTGTTATGGTCTGGTGCGTGTTATAGAGCGAAAAATACGGTATTTATCTACTTGCACTTTGACGTGCTTTCGAACTGCTAGGTTGGCAGGAGCAGGGACTGAGCAACGGGAGCTCATCCCGTCACGGGGATTCGAACCGCCGACCTTCTGATCGGCAAGTCCTAAGCTCTGTGGTTTAACCCACAGCGCCACCCGCGTCCCCATTTAAATTATATATCATGACACAAATCTATAACATAAAGCATTGCTCAGACAGAGCATCTACTTCCTTCCCTCCCTCTTTCTGACTTCCAAACATCTTTTAATAAATTCTCGCATTTCTATAGCCACTTTTTAACTTTAAATCTTCTTTTTTTTATAAAAATTACCTCCTTGTATGTAAATCGGTTCCGTATTTTCACATGACAAAGCATTTCAATTCAAACCTACAAACGTTTTCAAATGTTTACAGTTTTCTTTCATATAAAATATAAATTTGCTCCAGTCCTTCTGAAACAGTTCGTCTCGCCGATTCCGGATCTTCCCTGTCAGCTTTGCCATCTCCACATATTCTACCATCTTTATCTGCCAATCTTCCAATGTAGGAAGTTCCTGTTGCTTCCATTTCTGGGCCAGGAGTATTCTCGCAGCCGTTGCGGCGTACATAAACAAATTTACATCTTTTTTCTGAATTTCCTTAGAATCTGTTTGCCCTTGATCTGTAAAGTATCATCACACTGCTTTAACCAGCGAGGGCCTTCCCCCAGAGAACCCTGGAAACTGTAGTTTGTTCAGGCTGCTGAATGTTCTTATAAGACCCTATTGAGCCAAGAGAGCTACAATTCACAGGTTTCCCCTGAGAAAGAGGGACTGATAGTTAAACCACTTGTGAAACTGAGGAACGGCTAAGGGAGCTGGGCATGTTTAGCCTGGAGAAGAGGAGGTTAAGGGGTGATATGATAGCCATGTTCAAATATATAAAAGGATGTCACATAGAGGAGGGAGAAAGGTTGTTTTCTGCTGCTCCAGAGAAGCGGACACGGAGCAATGGAGCCAAACTACAAGAAAGAAGATTCCACCTAAACATTAGGAAGAACTTCCTCACAGTAAGAGCTGTTTGACAGTGGAATTTGCTGCCAAGGAGTGTGGCGGAGTCTCCTACTTTGGAGGTCTTTAAGCAGAGGCTTGACAACCATATGTCAGGAGTGCTCTGATGGGGTTTCCTGCTTGGCAGGGGGTTGGACTCGATGGCCCTTGTGGTCTCTTCCAACTCTATCATTCTATGATTCTATGAACGCATTTCTCTGAGGGAAACTGGCTTCTCCTGACAACGCACTCTGAGCAAACTATAGTTCCCAGTCCTTTCTTCTGCCCGTCCTGAATATTTTTAGTTGTCTTCAAGTTCTAGTTTCATGAGAGAGCAGTGGCGTAAGGCAAAGGCAAAGGACCTCTGGCTGGTTAAGTCCAGTCAAAGGCGACTCTGGGGTTGCGGCGCTCATCTTGCTTCAGGCCGAGGGAGCTGATGTTTGTCCGCAGACAATTTTCCAGGTCATGCGGCCAGCAGGACTAAGCTGCTTCTGGTGCAATGGGACACCGTGATGGAAAGCAGAGCACACAGAAACACTGTTTACCTTCTCACCACTAAGATACCTATTTATCTACTTGAACTGGCATGCTTTCGAACTGTTAGGTTGGCAGGAGCTGGGACAGAACAACAGGAGCTCACCCCATCACGGGGATTTGAACCACCGACCTTCCAATCGGCAAGCCCAAGAGGCTCAGAGGTTTTGAGCACAGCGCCACCCGAGTCCCAGTAATGGTGCAGAGTCTAGCAAGGAAGGTTCTCTTTTAAGCCGCCTGAATTGGTGATCATCAATACAGTCATACCTCAGGTTACAGACGCTTCAGGTTGCACGATTTCGGGTTGCGCACCGCGCCAAACCCAGAAGTACTGGAACGGGTTACGTCTGGGTTTCAGCGCTTGCGCATGTGCAGAAATGCTAAATCGTGATTTGCGCATGCGCAGAAGCACCAAATCACGACCTGCGCATGCACAGATGTGGCGCTGCAGGTTGCAAACGTACTTCCCGCACGGATCTCGTTCACAACCTGAACGTCCATTGTATATGCCATTCCTGGATGCCAAAACACTCACCTGGAATCCCAAGGACTCTTTCTCCCTGACCGGGCTGGTGGCTCCGTAGGGAAGTGCTTCCATCTCGGAGAGGGCCCCTTGGAGATCTTTGACCTGGAAGGAAACACAAGACAAACACTCACCATGCGCATCGCTGCGCTACCTGAGTCGCCCCAACACCTCGCATTGCTCTGCGGCATCGCTAGGCATTTGAAGAAGCTAAAGAGACAGGGAGGTAACTTGATGGTACGGTTTTTGCGAGAACTTTAAAAAAACAGAACGGAATACAAGGGGTTTTGGGAAAGGATACATAATGAGATGAAGAAAATGTTGAAAATGTTATGAAAATGACGTACAGATGGTACTTAACCCCTGTAAAATTAGCAAAGATTTATCATAAGAGCGATAATCTATGTTGGAAATTTAAAGAAAAAGAAGGAACCTTTTACCGTATGTGGTGGACTTGTCCCAAAGTGAAAGACTTCTGGGAAAAGATTTATAATGAATTGAAAAAAAATGTTGAAATATACATTTATTAAGAAACCAGTGGCCTTTCTTCTTGGAGTAATAGGTTTGGAATTGCCCAAGAAAGATGTAAGACTATTTATGTATGCCACAACTGCTGCTAGAATACTGCTGGCCAAAAATTGGAAATCACAAGAAGTACCAACAGTGGAGGAATGGCAGATGAAGATGATAGATTTTTCGGAGCTAGCCGTCACGACCGGAAGAGTCGGCAACCAGAAGGAGGAGGAGTACCAAAAATGATGATTAAATTACAGTGGTGCCTCACAAGACGAAAAGAATCCGTTCTGTGATTCTCTTCGTCTAGCGGTTTTTTCGTCTTGCGAAGCAAGCCCATTGACGGATTAGCGGATTAGCACTATTAGAGGCTTTTAGCGGCTTTTAGCGGCTTATCTGCTGATCGGATCAGCTGATAAGCGGCTTAGCGGCTTAGAAAAAGGGGGGAGGGGGGAAAACCAGCAGGAACTCGCAAGACATTGTCATCTTGCGAAGCAAGCCCATAGGAGATTTGTTTTGCGAAGCACCTCCAAAACGGAAAACTCTTTCGTCTAGCGAGTTTTCCGTCTTGCGAGGCATTCGTCTTGCGGGGCACCACTGTATTTGCCTACGCAGCAACAGCAGCCAGAATCCTATATGCACAGAAATTAAAAGAAGGAGGAATCTCAGCGCAGGAAGAATGGCGCTTAAAATTGATGGACTGTGTGAGAGTAAGAGGTCAATGTGATGAGCTCTTTATTGAAGGGGGGGCAGCGGATAGGAAAGGATAAAAATAATTGTAATAGAGGAAATTTGTAATAGGTAAAAGCATGCTATATAATGGAGTAGGAAAAGGGTGGGAATAAAAACAGCATGGGAGTTGTTGTTGTTGTTGTTGTTGTTGTTGTTGTTAATACCCCACGTATCTGGCTGGCTTTCCCCAGTTACTCTGGGCAGCTTCCAGCACATATGAAAACATAATAAAGCACCAAACATTAAAAACTTCCCTATACGGGGCTGCCTTCAGATGTCTTCTAAAAGTTATGTAGTTCTTTATCTCCTGGACATCTGAATGGGAGGGAGCTCCACAGATTTTAACAGATTGACTTCAAGGGTGGGAAGTCAAAACATCAAGGGAAATAGGTGGTGAAGCTGAAATTAACTTGTTATATAAAAATAAAACAGAATTCTCAAAGGGATGTGGGAATGCGGAGGAACGAACTCAAAGCTGGAGCGCACCTTCCTCTGTAGCTTATCCCTCTCTTCCTGGTAAGCGCAGAGGGCAGCTTTTGATCTGTCGAGTTCGCCGTCCCTGCCTTCCAGCTCTTCACGGAGCACGGCATTCCTCTCTTCGTACAAGGCTATTTCTCTCTCGTAGATGCTCATTCCATCTGCCAGGAACCCTGCTCCAGACATCTGGGCTTCTGGGTCCGGCTGGGGCCAGGGATCTTTCTCGCTTCCTTGGAATCTTCTCAGGCTTTCTTCCAGGCCCTGGGAAATTAGAATGCATAATAACAATAATAATAATAATAATAATAATAATAATAATAATAATAATAATAATAATAATAATAATATTTGTACCCCGCCCATCTGGCTGGGTTTCCCCATCCACTCTGGGCGGCTTCCAACAAAGATTAAAGATACATTAAAATGTCACACATTTAAAACTTCTTCTAAGTGTCAGGTAGTTGTTTATGTCTTTGACATCTAATGGGAGGGCGTTCCACAGGGTGGGCGCCACCACTGAGAAGGCCCTGTGCCTGGTTCCCTGTAGCTTTGCTTCTCGCAATGAGGGAACCGCCAGAAGGCCCTCGGCGCTGGACCTCAGTGTCCAGGCAGAATGATGGAGGTGGAGATGCTCCTTCAGGTATACTGGGCTGAGGCAGTTTAGGGCTTTAAAGGTCAGCACCAACACTTTGAATTGTGCTCAGAAACGTAGAATACAGCATAGAACTGTAGAGCGAGAAGGGACCCCCGAGGGTCATCCAGACCAACCCCCTGCAATGCTGGACTCTCAGCTAAAGCATCCCGGACAGATGACCATCCAACCTCTGTTTAAAAACCTCTAAGGAACAAGAACCCACCGCCTCCTTTCCATGGTAGAAAAGCTCTTACTGTCAGAAAATTCTTCCATGTGTTTGGTTGGAATCTCCTTTCTTTGTCACTGGAGGACATGGGTTCAAGTCCTACCCTCCGGAGCTGGAGAAAACTAGCTTGTTCCCTCCTAAATTTGGCAGCCCTTGAGATATTTGAAGATGGCTCACATGTCTCCTCTGAGTCTCCTCTTTTCCAGGCTAAACATCCCCAATTCCCTCAACCTTTCCTCAACAGGCCTGGTTTCCAGATGAAGAAGAAGAAGAAGAAGAAGAAGAAGAAGAAGAAGAAGAAGAAGCCGCCAAGACTGGGCTCAGGGCGGCTAACACCAGGTATAAAAACAATTGATTAAAATACAACTTAAAAACAAGATTAAAATACAACATTAAAATGCAGCCTCATTTCAGTAGAAACTCAAATCAAAAACTTTTTGGGGATGAAAACGTCAAGTCTTCACCAAGGCCAACTATCCAGACTGGTCCTACGTGGGCCAGAAAAAAGCCAGGGAAGTTCCCAAATAGGAGTTCCATCACAGAAGAAGAAAGGAAAGAGGGGAAGGGGATCAAGTTGATTCCAAGCCAAAGGGCAGGCGGAGCAACTATGTTTTACAGGCCCTTGCGGAAAGAAATCAGATCCCGCAGGGCCCTGGTCTCATGAGGCAGAGCATTCCACCAGGCCGGGGCCAGCGTTGAAAAGGCCCTGTCTCTGGTTGAGGCTAATCTGACTTCCTTAGGGCCCGGGACCACTAGGGTGTTGCTATTTATGGACCTTAAGGTCCTCTGTGGGGCAGACCAGGAGAGGCAGTCCCGTAGGTACAAGGGTTCTAGGCTGTGAGGGTCCTTAGGCAGGAAGAACCAACATCACAAATTGGAGCTGGCTTACCAGCAGTACATGTGAAAAGGATCTAGGGGTCTCGGTGGCAACGGTGGAGGAAACAGCTCGGGCCCCTGGGGCAGCACGCCCAGGGGCAGGGCAAGCTGCCCATAGGGGTGGGGCGAGGGCAGGGCGCACCATGGGGCCTCCAGAGCCTGCCTCCCTCCTCCCACTCAGCCGCCCTACAGCTGGGGGGGGCAGTGGGCGGATCATTTGTGCATTTGAGAGGCACAAATACAAGATGGGTGACACCTGGCTTGAGAGCAGTACATGTGAAAAGGATCTAGGAGTCTTGGTTGACCACAAACTTGACATGAGCCAACAGTGTGACGCGGCAGCTAAAAAAGCCAATGCAATTCTGGGCTGCATCAATAGGAGTATAGCATCTAGATCAAGGGAAGTAATAGTGCCACTGTATTCTGCTCTGGTCAGACCTCACCTGGAGTACTGTGTCCAGTTCTGGGCACCACAGTTCAAGAAGGACACTGACAAACTGGAACGTGTCCAGAGGAGGGCAACCAAAATGGTCAAAGGCCTGGAAACGATGCCTTATGAGGAACGGCTAAGGGAGCTGGGCATGTTTAGCCTGGAGAAGAGGAGGTTAAGGGGTGATAGGATAGCCATGTTCAAATATATAAAAGGATGTCACCTAGAGGAGGGAGAAAGGTTGTTTTCTGCTGCTCCAGAGAAGCGGACATGGAGCAATGGATCCAAACTACAGTGGTGCCTCGCAAGACGAAATTAATTTGTTCCACAAGTTTTTTCTTCTTGCGAGTTTTTCGTCTTGCGAAGCACGGTTTCCCATAGGAATGCATTGAAAATCAATCAATGCGTTCCTATGGAAACCGCCTTCAGACCAGGTCCGGGGACAGTCTGTCCCCCGACCTCTTCTGAAGGCTGGGGGGGGGGACAAGGGCTTTTCTTCCCACTGCCAGCCTTCAGAAGGATGTTCTGAAGGCTGGCGGTGGGAAGAAAAGCCCTTCTCCCCACCTCCCGCCCCGCAAGCTCCAGGGACAGGAGGGCTTTGCTGCCGACCGCCAGCATTTTAAAAGCCCCTGCTGTCCCGGGGCGATTTTAAAATGCTGGCGGGTGGGAGCGAAGCCTCCGCTGTCCCGGGGAGATTTTAAAATGCTGGGGGTCAGCAGCGAACGCTTCACTCCTGCCCGCCAGCATTTTAAGATCGCCCGGGACAGCAGAGAAGTCTCCGCTGTCCCGGGAAGGCAGGCGGGGGGGAGCAAAGACTTTTGCCCCCCGCCGGCCTTCAGAAGAGGTCCAGGACCTCTTCTGAAGGCCGGCTGTGGGCGAAAGTCTTTGCTCCCGACCGCCAGCAATTTAAAACAGGTCCCCGGAGATTTCCCTATGGGCTTTCTTCTTGCGAAGCAAGCCCATGGGGAAATTCGTCTTGCGGAACGACTCAAAAACGGAAAACTCTTTCGTCTTGCGAGTTTTTCGTTTTGCGAGGCGTTCGTCTTGTGGGGCACCACTGTACAAGAAAGAAGATTCCACCTAAACATTAGGAAGAACTAACTTCCTGACAGTAAGAGCTGTTCGACAGTGGAATTTGCTGCCAAGGAGTGTGGTGAAGTCTCCTTCTTTGGAGGTCTTTAAGCAGAGGCTTGACAACCATATGTCAGGAGTGCTCTGATGGTGTTTCCTGCTTGGCAGGGGGTTGGACTCGGTGGCCCTTGTGGTCTCTTCCAACTCTAGGATTCTATGATTCTATGAATGTGCAGCCTGCGTGCACCCAAGCCGCCAAGTCTCTCTCAGGAGGGACGCATGGCTCGGGCAAGCTGCAGGCCCCACAGTGAGTGCCACCTGACATTTTGTCACCCCCCCCCCTCAGTGGTGACACCCCTGCTTGGTGGACCACAAGCTGAATATGTGTGATGCAGCAGCAAAAATGGCTAACGCTATTCTAGGCTGCATCAACAGAAGTCTAGTGCAGTGTTTCCCAACCTTTTTTGGGCAAAGGCACACTTGTTTCATGAAAAAAATCTCGAGGCACACCACCATTACAGCCCCGTGACGTCAGCGCGCAACGTCACGCCGGGAGGGACGCGCGAAAGTGTAAGTTTCAATTTTTTCCCCTCCCCCTTGCCTTCCTTCTGTGCCAACCGCCAAAAAGCCAAGAATCGCGGGACCGCCGGCAGAGGGGGGGAGGGCGAGCGGAGGCAGCGGCGAGCCCCGTTCCTCCCCATCCACCCTATTCCGTGCAAGGAGCGCGAACAGGTGTGGGAAGGGGGTCAAACCTGCGGGTCGGCGCCGGGGAACCTCCAAGCTTTGGGGGTGGGGGGGGAGGAGGCAGCAAAGCGAGGCAGGAAGGAGAGCGCGGCTTGGCGAAGTACTCGGCGGCGAAGGCCAGCAGGTCCGGCGGCCGGTGCCGCAGCACCTCCACCGTGTAGCCCTGCAGCAGCTCAGTCAGACCCGGCGGGATCTCGATGCTCATCTTGTAGCCGAGGCACGTGGGAGACTCAACGGACGGGCCCGGGAGAGAGAGAGAGAGACACGACGGAGAGCGGGAGTCCCTGCTCGCCGCCGCCGCTACAACTGCTGTGGCGGTTGGTCGTGGTCGCCACCGCCGCCGCTGCCGCCGCCCACCTCTATCTATCTCTCCCCCTCAGCTTTCTACGCGGGCCTGGAGCCGGAGGTGGGGGTGGCCGCCACCGCTTTCTCCGCCTCCACGTCCTGCCTCCTCCTCCTCGAGCCCTCCGTCAGCCCTGAGGGAACCGCCGCGCTCGCGCCGCCGCTCTCTGACATGCGAGAAAGAGAAAGGAACATTTAGGAAGAATGTTGACTTTGACTCTCATGGGTTAGAAGATGGAGCCTGAAGCAAGTCTCCTGTAAGCCTCAGCAGAGTGAGTAGGAGTTTTTAAAAATATTAAGGGGGAAAGATACACTCCCAGGAAACAAGCTTATATCGCAGCCAGATAAGGACTCCAGGAATTGCCGGATGGCATTTTAAGCATCCCCCCTTCCTTTGAGGCTGAAGCCACCCAAAACGGCTGGACGGCAATTGTCGACACCCGAGATAGTCTCCTGCCTTTGGCCACCACTCCTGAAACCTAGCAAAAGCTATTCTTCTGCCTGGAGACGCCAAAGAACCTTGGATGTTTGTCTGAGATTTATGGTGGAGTGGAGCAACGTAGTCTGCAAGCAGCCATTGAGAAGTGAAGGTAACTTTGCTAAGTCTGACCAGCTGGTTGAATCAACATATGGATTAATTATACAGCCCCAGGGGGAGGTAAGCCTTTAATGTTCCATTTCTTGGAATTTGGATTCCCAGTTATATTTGGTAAAGTGAGAGATTTTACTTTCTTGGGCTCCATGCTCACTGCAGATGATGACAGCAGTCACGAAATTAAAATACGCCTGCTTCTTGGGAGAAAAGCAATGACAAACCTAGACAGCATCTTAAAAAGCAGAGACATCACCTTGCCAACAAAGGTCCGTATAGTTAAAGCTCTGGTTTTCCCAGTAGTGATGTATGGAAGCGAGAGCTGGACCATAAAGAAGGCAGATCGCCGAAGAATGGATGCTTTTGAATTTTGTTGCTGGAGGAGACTCTTGAGAGTCCCATGGACTGCAAGAAGATCAAACCTCTCCATTCTGAAGGAAATCAGCCCTGAGTGCTCACTGGAAGGACAGATCCTGAAGCTGAGGCTCCAAGACTTTGGCCACCTCATGAGAAGAGAAGACTCCCTGGAAAAGACCCTGATGTTGGGAAAGATGGAGGGCACAGGGAGAAGGGGACGACAGAGGACGAGATGGTGGGACAGGGTTCTCGAAGCTGCAAACATGAGTCTGACCAAACTGCGGGAGGCAGTGGAAGACAGGAGGGCCTGGCGTGCTCTGGTCCAGGGGGTCACCAAGAGGCGGACACGACTAAACGACTCAACAACAACAACAACCCGGAAAGGCTACTACTTAAAAAACAGCTGGTTTGGAAAACCATTTGGTAGCTGCTTTGATTTGTTTATATCTGAACTGAAAGTATCAGAACTGTTGACAAGCAAGCCCAGGTGGCGGCTGCAGAGAGTCTCTCAAACTGGAGACTCCCAAATGTTAGGAATATTTCCGTTCCACCTTAAAAGGGAGCAGGCTTTGTGAGTCAGAGAGTCTGCGCATGTCCTGTTCACAGGATGTTTATGTTTCTATTGCTTTCGTTTTGCTCTCTCTGTGTCGGAGACACTGACGCAGGCAGTCATGTCTTTCTCTGTTCTGATCAACGCTGAATAAAGCTTGTAAATAACGCTCTCCTGAGCGCAACTTCTGCTGTCAATTATCTGCTGATAAGAGTGTGCATGAGCTCTGGAATGTGGCAAGATATTTTCTAGAAACTCATGTCGCTAATCGCTGATACTGCGTGTCTACGGGAGATCGATGGATCGTCCGGCAGATGACTTGGGGCCATGATGGATTTTATCTCCCTGGCAGTATCCCAACATGTAGCCATGGAGCCCAAACTGTAAACTCAAGGCCGCCACACTTGGAGATAATTGATTTCTGCAAACTGCCGACAAATAACCATAATTATTATGGTACTTAGAAAGAACTTCCAATCACCTTTCAACCCCCTCAGGGACACCCAACGGGTGCTGGCCTTTGGTGATGCCCTCCCACCCCTCCCCTGAAAGAGAATGTGGACCCCTCAGGCTGGCAAACAGCCCCTGCCCCAGGAGCAGGAGGTGGAATGTGGCTTTGCCAACCTTCGTGGGCTCCAGGCAGCCTTCCAGCTCAGCCTTGGCACTGGGGAGGCGGCTTCGGTGGGCAAAGACGGTGTTCTCCAGGGACGTGACGGCCTTGTGGACATCGAGGAAGAGGTCGCCTGGAAAAGATATGGGAGGAGGGAATGGGTGTTTAAAAATAATAAAAAGTATTCTTTTTCCAATTATATTTTACTAAGTTTAAACATTTTTAACATATGCAGCCAGAACGCAATTTTGTATTTTCTTATTTTTATCGAATACCCACCCCATTTTCCACTGATTTGTTGTTTCTTCCCCTTCTTTCTTCCATCTATCAAATCATGACCACAATATTATATCTAATCCAGTGTTTCCCAACCACTGTTCCGCGGCACACTAGTGTGCCGCGAGATGTTGCCTGGTGTGCCGCGGGAAAAATTAAAAAATTCGAAAGATTTTTTTTTTAAAAGTCAAATTTTCGATTGGGGCGCCGTCACTAGATGACCCCTGGGGTTCCCTCCCTCCCTCCCGCTCTGCGCCTCCCTCCTCCTCCGGGGAGGCCCTTCCTGGCTCTCGGCCAAGGCTTGGCGGCTGCCACTCACTCACTCGCTCGCCCGCCCGTCCCTCCATCCCTGCACCCGGCCATTCTTCCTTTTTTAAAATTTTAATTTTTATTGGAATTTTATTTGCAACATAACCCCCCCAATACACAAATCCACCCTCATTAAACGTGAACATAACATACAATGAGCATAACATACAACAATACAAACAACCAAATAAAAGACTTCCTTTATCCCGTATCTGGCCTCCTTATTTAATTCTTATAATCTGTTTACTTTATGAATAATGGCTAATATTTTTCTAACTATAACTTAAATATCCACAAGTCCAGGTAAGTATTTTAGGGCACTGTTTTGTGAAGTATTCTCTGCATTTTCCCCATGCTTTTTGAAATTCTTGTCTAGTGTGATCTCTAATTGCCTCTGTTAATCTAGCCAGTTCAATATACTCTAACGGTTTGTCCTGCCATTCCTTATTTGTTGGCACAGTTTCTTTTTTCCAGTTTTTAGCAATTAGGATCATTGCTGCTCCTGTGGCATCCATTCTTCCATAAAGCTCCCATCATTAGATTTTTTTTATTTTTAAAAAAGTTATTGCACCTTTAAAATGAAAAGCAGCGACCAGCCAAGAAGACCCTCCAAATGCATAGAAAGATGGTAGCCATGGGAGCAGGACCCCAAAATGGGGGACCAGGATGCATCTGGTCCAGGAAGAGTCTGCAGCTTGCCAGAGTATATTATGTAAGGAGAAAAGGTCAGGGCATTCTCAGTGGTGGCTCCTTAGCCCTAGAATGCCAGCTCTGCCAAGGGAGATACCCCTGGCACCAACACCGTCTCCTTTTCGGACCCACATCCATCCTGGTGAATTGAACGGCGAGAAGAGGAAAGGAAAAAGTTGAAGCTTCACTTCCTCCCTCCTGGAAGTAAGGGGGTGTGACCAAGCTGCGTCTAGGAACAGACCTCTCTGGTCTTAACCCCTTCATGCACTAACTAGCACTTGAGCACAATTACGTTTGACTGCAATCTCCTGCCGTCTCTAGGCTGGGGAAAGGCTCCCTGCCTGAAACCCCAGGGAGAGTTCAGCTTTTCATTCAAGAACGAGGAGGACAAGGAACCTGCTTTGGTCTTTGGAGGAAAGACCATCAGCCTGCACAGACTCAGCAAAGCCGTACCTCTTTCAGGATGGGCTGCCGGAGGAGGCAGGGCCGCTGCTGGATTTGGGAACGGCAGAGAGCATCGCGGGAGACTTGCCGTGTACTCAGAGCACAGGTCAGAGCACAGGTCGTCGTCCTCCCTGCAAAGAAAGACGTTTCAACCCAGATCCAACCAAAAATAAAAAAATAAAACCCCTCTGTTCTTGCTCTTACAACCCCCCTCCTATTCTAGAAATGATCTAATGTCATCATTTCATGGACCAGATGACGCGTGGGGTCGCTTCCAACTCTACAGTTCTGTGATTCTAGGTTAGTGGCCATCACTGCCTCATGGGGCAAGGAGTTCCGCAGATTCCCAACAACTGATATTCAGAAGCACTGCTGCCTCTGAACATAGCCATTATGGCTAGTAGCCATGGAGTGCCTGGAGTGCAGAATCCTTTTAAGGCAGGAGGCTTTTGTGCCAGAGAGAATTATTGCCCCCCTGTACCCCGGTTTACGATAATACGATAATCTTTATTGTCATTGTCCCATACAGAACAAGGAAATTGAAAAATCTACATAAAACATTCAAAAACCAACAAGCCTGCTATCCCAGCTATCCCAACCTGGTTAGCCCCCTAAAAACTCTGATACCTCATTTTTAAATACAATATACTCCCATAGAGACTCCTTACGCTGCGTTTAAAACCAAAATTACATTTGGATAGAAACTGTTTCTCAGGCGGCTAGTCCTAGTCTTTATAACCCTGTACCTTCTTCCAGAAGGCGGAAGCTGAAAGAGATCATTTCCGGGGTGCGCACTATCCTGCGCTATCTCTGCAGCTTTCTTATGGCACCTGGAAGCATAGATTTGATCCAAGGTGGGAAGAGTGCACCCAACTATTCTCTCCGCAGTCTTTACAACCCTGGACAGCATTGTTTTTCCCCTGACCGTGCAGCTCCCAAACCACACACACAGACCATAAGTTAATGCACTCTCCACAGTACAATGGTAAAATGCCATCAACAGGTCCTTTGAGAGATTGTTTTTCCAGAGAACTTACCTAGCCTTGCTCCGCTGCAGGCTCTCAATTCGGCCGTGGAGACGGGCAATGGTGACCAACAGCCCTGTGATATTCTCTTCGTAGCGGAGGATTGCTCCTTCGTCGGGCGCATCACCCCCAAACCTCTCGCCTGCAGGGTCTTCGTCCCCCTGGCTCCCAGAAGACAGGGATGCGAGCAAAATCAGAAAGGATTTTGTCAGCGCTGTTGCGGGATGGGGCAGTGACGGGCTGCAATTCAACAGGTACAGCCCACGCTTATCCAGAAAGTCCTGTTCATATAGTGGGGGAGATCCTTACCTTGTAAGTCTATTATCACAAGAGCTTAAGAAGAGACCTGACAAGGCAGCGTGGTGCAGTGGTTAGAGTGGTTCTCAAAGGCTGCAGTGCACCACTCCAGTGTGGTAGGAGAGGATGGCAAATTTGGAAGGAAGATTCAAGGACGATCAAAGATGTGGGGTGTGAAACACAAGAGCAGTCAAGTACAACATCCCTAGAGTGAACATGTTTACACATGGGGAGGAATGTTTGTCCAGCCAGCAGGTTCAAAAGCACGTCAAAGTGCAAGTAGATAACTAGGTACCGCTCCAGCGGGAAGGTAAACGGCGTTTCCGTGCGCTGCTCTGGTTCGCCAGAAGCGGCTTAGTCATGCTGGCCACATGACCCAGAAGCTGTACGCCGGCTCCCTCAGCCAGTAAAGCGAGATGAGCGCCGCAACCCCAGAGTCAGCCACAACTGGACCTAATGGTCAGGGGTCCCTTTACTTTTTTTTAAGGTAGTCTCTATGGGAGTATGTTGTATTTAATTATGGGGTATCAAGAGTTTTTAGGGGGCTAACCAGGTTGGGATAGCTGGAATAGCAGGCTTGTTGGTTTTTGAATGTCTGATGTAGAATTTTTCAATGTCATTGTTCTGTATGGGACAATGACAATAACGATTATCGTATTGTATCGTATCGAAAGCTGGTTTCCCTGGATCAAGTCTGTCCGCTTTGTCAAATGAATGAAGCCACATGGTTTTAACTGGATTTTAAACCCGTGTGCAATTCATGGTTACGGTGTCACATTTTGTCATGCAGTTACCTTCCTTGGTGTGTAGTGCAAACTGCTATTCTGAATAATGCTTTTGGGGGGGGGGCAGCGGTGAGTTTGTGGTCCGGAACAGGGAGAGCAGCACAACAGACTGACCCTTCGCAAGCCAGCGTCAGGTCAATTGCAGACCTTAGTGGGGATCAGCAATCTTTTGTGGTGAGCTAAGGAGTTTTCATGTGCGAGAGAGATTTAGAAGGGACAAGCAAGTCCATTGTTTCTGTGGAAAACAGGAAAGGGAGCCTTGCATCCTGCTGGCCAAGGCTTCCTGTCTTGAGACGCTTCCTATTTAAGTGCATTAAAAAGAAAGAAAAGGAGATGGATTGTCGTCAGTTGCCTGAGCAGGTGGGGTCCAGCAAGGACAGACCCTCCTACATTTCTCTGATGAAAATAGGGACATCCTATTCAATAATAATAATAATAATAATAATAATAATAATAATAATAATAATTTTTCTTATTTAAACCCTGCCCCTCTGACTGGGTTTCCCCAGCCGCTCTGGGCAGCTCCATGTATGTGTGTATATGTATATGTATATGTATATGTATATGTATATGTATATGTATGTGTGTGTGTGTGTCCATCCCTTCCAACATTTCTCTGATGAAAATAGGGACGTCCTAAGGAAAAGCAGGACATTATGGGACCAACTCAGAAACCAGGACAGCTTCTGTAAATGCAGGATTATCCCTGGAAAATAAGGACCAATGGAGGGTCTGAGACAGACCGTTGCAATGAGCGGACATGGCAAAAAAAAAAAACCACCCTAAAGCCCCCGTTTGTTTCGGCGGGTCTACTCCCAAGTAGTTGGGATTCTTCCTGCACTATTCCTTGCTTGGACAGGAAGGGAAGCAACAGAGGAAGTTCCGGAGAGTGGTAGTGGCAGGAGGAAGGGGCTGAGAAGACTCAGGACCCCCAACGCCCCCCAAAAAACAATAATACAGTGGTACCTCGGGTTAAGAACTTAATTTGTTCCGGAGGTCCGTTCTTAACCTGAAACTGATCTTAACCCGAAGCACCACCTTAGCTAATGGGGCCTCCCGCTTCTGTTCTCATCCTGAAGCAAAGTTCTTAAGCCGAGGTACTATTTCTGGGTTAGCGGAGTCTGTAACCTGAAGCGTATGTAACCCGAGGTACCACTGTCATCATCATCATCATCATCATAATTTATTTATACCCTGCCCATCTGGCTGGGCTTCCCCAGCCACTCTGGGCGGCTTCCAACAAAATATTAAAATACCGTAATACATCAAACACTAAAAGCTTCCCTAAACAGGGTTGCCTTCAGATGTCTTCTAAAAGTCTGGTAGTTGTTTTTCTCTTTGACATCTGATGGGAGGGCGTTCCACAGGGCGGGCGCCACCACCGAGAAGGCCCTCTGCCTGGTTCCCTGTAACTTGGCTTCTCGCAGGGAGGGAACTGTCAGAAGGCCCTTGGAGCTGGACCTCAGTGTCCGGGTAGAACGATGAGGGTGGAGATGCTCCGTCAGATATAAAGCAAAACCTTCTGCACTCACCTTGTCCATTCCAGGTTCTCCTGCCCTCTGGCTAAACTGGAGGGTGGCAAGAGAAAAAACAGTCTGCTCTCTGCAGGTCCAGCCGGAATGGCAGGCAGCCGTCCTTTCCTATTTCAAAACTCCAAACAGTTTGGACATGTTTCCTGTCCTCAGCGAGAGGGAGGAGTTGAGCTGGGAGCAGCAGGAGGCAAGTTCCTCTTCCTCTGCTCCAGCATCAAACTGGCGGGTGGCAAATGGAAAAACAACAACAACCAGGGGTGGCGCACAACTCAGTCTTGCTCAGAGTAAACGCATGGCAATGAATGGACCTAAGGCTGCTTTGTCTTGCTAGATCAGGAGTGAGGAAACTCAGCTTCAAGGGACAAATATAACCCTCCAGGCCTCTAGATCTGGAGCCGTGTCACAGGCAGGTTGGACGCAGAGGAACGGTGGGAGGAACTAGCTGGGGGACCCCCAAGGGAAAAAGGCTGAGAGGCTGAGAGCCCAGGGAGGGGTGGAGGGAGAAGCCTGGGAGGAAGGGAGTGTTGGAAGCTGAAAGGGTAACAGGGCTTAGTGAGTGGGCGGAGTCTGTGTCAGAGAGCAGCCCAGATTTGGAGGTAGGGGAGGGGGGGCAAGAGACAAAGATGGGTCGGGCGGGTGTCTTCCTCTCCTGCTACAATAAGCTCCCCTCCCTGCTGATCTCCCAGGACCAGAAGAGGGCTGAAAAGGGCAGAGGAGAGGTTGGCTGCATGCAGGCATAGTCTCCGATTGCTTGGGGGAAAACCTCCATGTAAATGTTCAGTCTCCAGGTTAATAGGAACCATTGAGCCAGATGTCAGGGACTGGTTGGACGTACAAGAATGATGGGAGGAACCAGCTGGGGAACCCTGAAAGGTGGGATGATGATGAGAAAGAGACGAGGGAGAAGACTGGGAAGAGGTGGTGTCGGAAACGGAAGGGATAACAGGAGTTAGTGAGCGGGGAGAGTGTGTGGCAGACAGCAGTCCGGAATCAGAGGTAGAAGCTGAAGCAGGAGAGGTGGGAGGCCAGGAGGCAGAGACGTGAAGAGGCCAAGGTGTCCCCCCTTCCTGAAGCAACAAGCTCTCCTTCAAGCTGGGCTCCCCAGACCAGAAGAGGCATGTATCTCTCTTTATAAAATCTAATAAAATTTATTCAAAAAGAAATAAGGGGGGGAACCCCTCTTAAATTCCCAGAACGCAAATAAATCTCCAGAGACGGGCCGCTTTAACCATTGGAAAGGCCTTTTTAATCAGTTGACATTCAACATCTGTTTCTCCCTTCCTCTGCCCACTTCACTACGGACCACGAAAAAGGAAGGTAGCCAACTTGTTACACCCCTAAGTCGTTCCCCCACCCCACCCCACCCCAGCAATATCTGGCAACTGCTTGGGGGGGGAGAGAAACTGACAGGCAGCTTGCATTTACGGAAGAAACACCCGAGAGTTAAATCCCCAACAACGCTAAGGACACGAGGAAGGTGGGCTGCAGAGATATGTTTGCTGGCCTGCAAGATGTTTTGCAAAGAGAGAGAGTGAGTGTGTGTGTGTGTGTTTGTGTGTGTCCCTTGGTCTGCGTCTCCCCCCCCCCCCAAGTCACACGACGGCCTCAATCTCCACCGACTCCTCTTCCTCCAGCATGCTGTAGGAGGCGTGGGTCTGGAAGGGTCTCTGCAGCGGGTGGGCAAGGAGTTTGGCCATGCAGTTGTGCAGCTCCACAGCCGGCCCGGTCAGCGACACTTCGTACTTGTAGTTGGTGCCTTTGCTGTCCAGGTTGCTGAAGAAAGCAAAGGTCTCCTGGAGAGGAGAGAGGAACCGTAAAGGCATAGTGATGGCAATAATTTTATTATTTGTACCCCGCCCACAAGACTAGGTTGCCCCAGCCGCTGGGCGGCTATACATATAACATAGCATAATAATAGTCTTTTTTCCATATAGAAAGCTACATATGTTACTCAACAATCATATTCCAATTCAACAGATTAGCAACTTCCCGCTGACCCAACATCAATGTTTATAACCCAAATTGCACGTCAAGGGGATAAGTAACTCTGAAACAGAAGACATCTGAAGGCAGCCTTGTATAGGGAAGTTTTTTATGTTTCATTATCTTTTCATATATGCTGGAAGCCGCCCAGAGTGACTGGGGCAACCCAGATGGGCAGGGGTACAAATAACATTATTTATTATTATTATTGTTATTATTATTATTACTATTATTATTACAGTGGTACCCCGCAAGACGAACGCCTCGCGAGACGAAAAACTCGCAAAACGAAAGGTTTTTTCGTTTTCGAGTTGCCTCGCAAGACGAATTTCCCTATGGGCTTGCTTCGCAAAACGAAGCTTGCCCCGGGGACAGCGGGTCTTCTCTTCTGAAGCAAGGGGCTGGGGGGAGATAGCGATCTCCCTGCAGCCCCTTGCTGCAAAAGACGTCCGGGGGAAGCGGGGAAGAAGCGCTTCTTCCCCGCTTCCCCCGGACGTCTTTTGCAGGGTTGTCGCCATGCCGAAGCCTGCGCGCGCTGACACCAGCGCTCCCAGGCTTCGCGGCGCTGATGTCAGCGCGCGCAGGCTTCGGCATGGCGGCAACCCTCCGCCAGCAGCGGCAGCGCTGCCGCTGCTGGCGGAGAGGTCCGCGAAGCCTGGGAGCGCTGATGTCAGCGCACGCAGGCTTCGGCATGCCGGCAACCCTCCGCCAGCAGCGGCAGCGCTGCCGCTGCTGGCAGAGAGGTCCGCGAAGCCTTGGCCGGACAGCTTTTGAAGGCAGGCGGGGGGGAGCAAAGACTTTCGCCCCCGCCAGCCTTCAGAAGAGGAAGGCTGGCGGGGGGCAAAAGTCTTTGTCCCCCCTGCCTGCCTTCCCAGGGGCTTTTAAATCGCCCCGGACAGCGGAGAAGTCCTCCGCTGTCCCTGGGCGATTTTAAAATGCCGCCCGCCAGCATTTTAAGATCGCCCCTGACAGCGGAGAAGTCCTCCGCTGTCCCGGGGTTTTTTTAAAATGCTGGGGGTGGGAAGAAAAGCCCTTGTCCCCCCCCCCCCCAGCCTTCAGAAGAGGTCCGGGGACAGACTGTCCCCGGACCTGGTCTGAAGGCGGTTTCCCTAGGAACGCATTAATTGATTTTCAATGCATTCCTATGGGAAACCGTGCATCGCAAGACGAAAAAACCGCAAGACGAAGAGAATTGCGGAACGAATTGATTTCGTCTTGCGAGGCACCACTGTATTATGTTTTACAATTCTGTTTTATCTAATTTCATGCTCTCTAACATGTTTTATAAAAATATTTGCTGCTATTTTCTTACACTTCAAACCCCGCTGCGGCCTTTGCACAGGGGAAAACTTTTTATACATAGACTAGAAAGGGTTTCTAGTCATCTGTGAAAGATTCGAAATTTGTATCTTTCATCAGCGCTGTCAATTTTGTCGTCTCTGCATATTCCAAGGTTTCCACCATGATGATGATGAACAGTCTGGGCTGCTCACAGCATATATCAGAATATACTAAAACATCATACATTACAAACTGCCCTATACGAGGTGTCTTCTAAAAGTCATAAAGATTTTTATCTCCTTGACATCTGCTGGGAGGGTGTTCTACAGGGAGGGTGCCACCACTGAGAAGGCCCTCTGCCCAGTTCCCTGTAACTTCTTTTCTCGCCGGGAGAGAGCCCCCGGAAGACCCTCAGAGGTGGACCTCGGTGTCTGATGGAGCTGAATGATGGAGGTGGAGACGCTCCTTCAGGTCTACAGGGCTGAGGCCATTTAGGCCTTTAAAGGTCTGCACCAACACTTTGAACGGTGCTCGGAAAAGTGCTGGCAGCCAGTGTTATATGTTCTCAGAGGCTGCTCCCAGTCACTAGTCTGGCAGCCACAATCCGCGCATCTCTCTCAGCAGTGGAGTGAGATCTTGCCAGCAATCTGCTCCTGAACTTGGCCCAGCTGGCTGCTGAGGGATGACTGGCAACATCTAGGGAACCTCAGTGTCCCTGCCCACTTCGTGGCCCAGCGATGCCGTTTACCTTCCAGCTGGTTTCCTCCTCTTTGTCCTCGATGCCGTTGTGGATGTAGAGCACGTCAAAGTAGTAGTAAGGGCACTGGAGCATTTTCTGTGCAGAAAAGACAAAAGCAGCACGATCACGAATGACGCATGATATAGATGCCAGCGAAATTCACTAGTTGGCATCCATCTGTCTCAAGAGGCAATGGAGTGAAGCCAAACTGCTGCACTAACAGTACCCAAGTGCCCTCCCCGGGGCGCAAGTCTGGGCCATGTCTGGAGGTCCTGGGCTGCCCAGGCGACAGGACCCCCCGTTACGATATAGAAGCAATGCGGCCGCGAGCAGCTGCTAGCATGAAAGCAAAACATAATGGGAATGTTGGGACTGTTCCGTGGGAACAGAGGGAAAGTCTATTCGCAGTGCTGAGCACCGGATGTAGCTCAGAGTGTAATTTGAACTGTACAGGAAGTACAGGAGGTGGAGTTTGTCTCTCCGCTGTTGGAGTGTGAAGAGAGCAGACGTGTTTCTCTGTAATGCTGCAAAGACAGAAATAAAGGCATGTAAATACATTTCTGTCTATCTCTTTCCCCTGCCTGGGGGCAGGGAAGAGTGGTGTGTTCTTCTCATGCTTGAGGAGGATCGCCGATCGTGACCTAGCCTGGATCCTGCTCGGGAATGCAGACAGGGAGGTCAACAGGAGAACAAGCCGGGTGCCTGGAGAGTGGCCAGTTTCTCCCGAGAGGCTAGATTTCCTGACACACACACCCTTGACCTCGCTGATGGGGTCCAAAGGCAAGCAGAGCAAGACGTTTGGCACCAGCTGGGCTGCGGGAGTTGCCAGAAACAGGCGTACAAGGCGCCGTCCAACCCGTCTTAGGGACTCCGCTCCAGATTTGTGAAGGGTCTACACTCCTGAGCCTTTTCTTCTCCCGAAGATGTCGCACGAGGCAGCGGAGGATTGGGACCAGAGTTTTCCTTCTCCTAGATGGGCTCCCTTCCCAGGTGGATGAGCCCCACCTGCCCCTCACTTCCCTTTATTTACGGGACCGCCTCTCCTGGTCTGCCCTGCAGAGGACCTTAAGGTCCATGAATAATCATAGTTTAGAGGTCCCGGGCCCTAAGGAAGTCAGACTATCCTCCGCCAGGGCCAGGGCCTTCTCAGTGATGGCTCCAACCTGGTGGAATGCTCAGTCCCATGAGACCAGGGCCCTTCAGGATTTAACCTCCTTCCGCAGGGCCTGTAAGACAGGCTATTCCACCTGGCCTTTAATTTGAATTCAGCCTGATCTTTTATTTCCCTTCCCTTCCCTTTTTATGAAGACTGCCTGCTCTGGGATCTCAAAGCTAATTCTCCCCTGGTCTCTACGCTGGCCCAAATAGGACTAATTTAGCCAGCTAGCCCTGGTGATCATCTAATGTTTAGTGGATGGATTTTGCCCCAAATTGATTTTTGAATTCTGAATTTATAGTTATTCAAGTTTTATACCGTATTTTATGCTGTTTTTCGTTGCATCAATTAAGTGTTTTAAATTTGTTGTTAGCCGCCCTGAGCCTGGTTTTTGAACCGGGAAGGGCGGGGTATAAATAAAAATATTATTATTATTATTATTATTATTATTATTATTATTATTATTATTTATGGCATAGGCAGAAACTGTCTTCTTGACCACTGGGCCCACTTGGTCTCATCCGCTCCATCCACCAGAGCGGGTCTTCGCATGCAGGGGAAGCCCCTAACTCACTGAGGGTCCAAGGCCCATCAGCTCCCCTCACCTGGTTCAGCCGGCCAGTCAAAGCCAATCCTGGGATGTGGCCATTGCCGCCTGCTGGCAGCTTCTAGGAGCCACTGGTGAGAGCTTTTGAGTTATGGTGCTGGAGGAGACTCTTGAGAGTCCCGTGGACTGCAAGAAGATCAGACCTCTCCATTCTGAAGGAAATCAGCCCTGAGTGCTCACTGGAAGGACAGATCCTGAAGCTGAGGCTCCAAGACTTTGGCCACCTCATGAGAAGAGAAGACTCCCTGGAAAAGACCCTGATGTTGGGAAAGATGGAGGGCGCAAGGAGAAGGGGACGACAGAGGACGTGATGGTGGGACAGTGTTCTGGAAGCTACCAGCATGAGTTTGACCAAACTGCGGGAGGCAGTGGAAGACAGGAGTGCCTGGCGTGCTCTGGTCCAGGGGGTCACAAAGAGTTGGACACGACTAAACGACTAAACAACAACAAAATTTTAGAAAAAGAAAGAAAAAAGGAACGGGCACCTTCATCTGTTCTGTGATTGTGACCGGAGGATGGCAAGCTGGCCGGCTATAAACCAGGATGGTTCTGACCACGTACGGCGGTGGGATGCTTTGCACATTCTCCGTCACGGGCAGTTCTGTCTTCTGCTGTCTGCGTAGATGAGGGAGAAGGAGGGAAATTTGGGTCCGGGGACTGGACTGATAGCAGGTTTCCTGCAGGCTCCCCTAGCCCCGCGCCCGCCCCCTGAGCTAGAGGGATCAACGGGAAAATCCCACTTCCCCTGTTCATAAGGCAACCAGGATCATTCCTGCTCGACTCAGCAGTTCACACAGGAACATGAGGACTAGCGCCTTATTTTTAAGGGGTGGGTCACAGTGCGGTAGTACAGAAGGGAAAGGGTTTCTTGTCTGAAGCCCTGGGTCTGAAGCATCCCAGGAACAACCCAATGCCCGTCCCACCGGGAGAAACTTACATGAGGCTGAAAAGACCTTCGAGATCTTCAAGGAGGGAGAAACGTTAAGGTGGATAATTCTCTGCAGTGTGCTCTTGCCCCAACTGGTATCCAACCCCTCCCAGTCCAGATTCCTAAATCCCCTAAATCAGGGACCCCCCAAAGGTCATCTAGCCCAACCCGCCGCAATTCCGCCAGCACACGGTGAGAAGGATACTGAAGGACTTGCACACCACTGTCTCCAGGTCATACAAACAGCTGCAAACTTCTCTAGGATCAGAGGTGAATCCAGAGAGCTGGAGGGGTAGGGGAAGGGAAACCAGAAAGCAGGTGATTATCCCTCTTCAATTCATTTCACGTTTGATTTGTTTTCCGCCTTTCTATGTTAGAAAGGCACACAAGGCAGTTTACAAACATGACCCACTACAAAAAGTCACAATAAAAACTTAACTTTAAACTAAACGGCTTAGATCAAATAAAGCAATATTCAGCTATCCATTAGAATACACCAGCCAACAGTAAAATTAAAAATCAGCAGTTACCGTATTTTTTGCTCTATAAGGCTCACCTTTTCCCTCCCAAAAAGTAAGGGGAAATGTCTGTGTGTCTTATGGAGCGAATGCAGGCTGCGCAGCTCTCCCAGAAGCCAGAACAGCAAGAGGGATTGCTGCTTTCACTGCGCAGCAATCCCTCTTGCTGTTCTGGCTTCTGAGATTCAAAATATTATTTTTTCTTGTTTTCCTCCTCCAAAAACTAGGTGCATCTTATAGTCTGGTGCGTCTTATAGAGCGAAAAATACGGTAATAATTAAGCAGTTTACACCTTGCAATTACAATAAAGGATTACTAAACTGTAATCAATAAAAATAATGGCAGGACCCACAATGCACAAAATACCACCAAAAACACGCAATCATGTAAAAGGATCAAATTGAGAAAGAAGGGCGCACAACTTATAAAATGGTTTTTTAAAAGTATCCCTGAACTCCTTGAGCATCGCAAGACAAAGGAAAAGCTACAAGCAGGAAGGTTATTTACCTCCCCGCAAAAAAAAAAGGAGATTGAGAAGGTGGGGAAGGGCATCCAAACTGTCCGAAGGGATGGAACAGAAAACATGAGATAGCTCTTTTTACAAATGTCATTTTAAACATTTTCTTCAACTCATTGTATATCATTTACCAATTTTTTTAAATTTCTCTGCATTCCCACCACATATGGTAAAAGGTCCCTTCCTTTTCCTTACATTTCCAACATATGTTTGACCCAGTTTTATACATTTCTGCTATCTGTACTGGTGTTATATACCATCTATACATCATTTTCATGTAATTTTCTTTCAGAAGAGAACAATCTGTAAATTTTAAGTCTGTTTTCCACAGTTTTTCCCAATCTTCGAATTGCGTGTTATGTCCTATATCTTGTGCCCATTTGATCATGACCGATTGCACCTCCTCATCTTTTGTTTCCCATTCTAGCGGAATACTATATGCACCCTTCAGCAACTTCGCTTTCCCTTCGATGACTTCCTTTTGAAATCCAGAAATGGTGTAACTAAATCCTTTCTTGTTGTCTTCTTTAGACATCTCATATAATTGCCTATAATGTAGCCCCACGTCAGGCGAAAGATTCCTGTCCTGCCGCGGGTTGGACTTGATGACCCTTAGGCATAGCTGTCAACTTACAGATTTGAAAATAAGGGACCAGCAGCCTTGAAAATAAGGAATCAGCAGCCAAAATAAGGGATTTTCAGAGAACAGGTATGTTCAACTTCTGAGCCCCTCTGAGCCAAAGGCAGAAAGCCCAGCCAGCAGCCAAATGAAGCCTCAAGCGGTGGTTCCCACAGCGCAGCAACCCGGCAAAGGGGATGCAGCAAGGAAAACTACCGTCACCTCTCCGCTGGGAAGCGCTGAGCAAAGGCGAGTCCCCAGGCAACGCGGCCGATTTGATCGGCACAAGGCATGCAAGCTCCACCCCCCAGTTGTTCTCAGACTCCTTATTGGGTGAGCAACACAGCCAAGCAACACAGTTGGAGCCTCCCTCCTCCCTGGCCGGCAGGGAGGGAGGGAGGGAGAGGAGCTGCTTCCTTTGAAACCCGGGAAATTTAAGGGACATCATCAATAAGGGACAGCAGCAGGACACGGCGCTGGGATAAGGGACTTTCCTGCCAAATAAGGGACGGTTGACAGCTATGCCCTTAGCGGTCTCTTCCAGCTCTACAATTCTACGATTCTAGCATCTCCTCCAATTCCAGGGCTAAAGGGCTTGGGCAAGGAAACACAACTGTTGTGTGAAATGTGACGAGGCAGGTCAGAAGCTGCCACAGTTGTGGGGGGGACAATAAAAACCGCAACCCCTGAGCAGTCTGCAGTCAAATGGGTGGTCAGAGAAAAGAGACAGAAACGTACCCAGGTGACGTCGTTGTTGACCACCACCAGCGCAAACTCATGGCTCTTGTCAATTTTGTGCTTCGTCCGGACGAACATCTCTATCATCTTCTGGGAAATGTTCAGAGCGTTGGTTTTCGACCTTCCAGAGAGAGAGAAGATGCCCACATATAAATTGCAAGGTAAGGACAACTGTGACTTCTTTGAATGGGAACTCTTTACAAATTACTTTAAAAAGACAACAAAATGAATTGGACTCCTTGGCAGGTTTTGAATAAACATACACAGATTTATTGATTGCTAACATAGCAGATAGATAATATAAGGATTTATACAATTTTATAGTATGCAGAGAATAATATGCGTTGAAAAATCAGAGAGAGGAGCTGAGGGAAGTCTCGGGGGGAGGGAAGGGGGGAAATAATGAATATGAGATGTTTTGATATTTTGATATGTTGAAATTGCAAATAAAACAACTTTTTTTAAAAAAGAACTTCCATCACAGTGTGAAACAGAAACAATAATATTAATAATAATTTCTTATTTATATCCCGCCCATCCGGCTGGGTTTCCCCAGCCACTTTGGGCAACTCCCCAAAACAGAATAAAACATCAAAAAACAGAATAAAACATTGTAGTTCCGCAGCAGAAAAATGTCGGCCGACCAGAAGGGAAAAGGCCACTCACCCGTTGAACGATTCCAGTTTCGAGTGGGACATTTCCTCCGAGAGGTCAAGGCAAATGATCTGAAAGAGAGAGAGAGAATATCAAGGTCATGTTCCATAGAACAATTGTAGAGTTGGAAGGGACCCCGAGGGTCATCCATCCCAACCCCGTGCAATGCCCAACGCGGGGCTCAAACCCACGACCCTGAGATCAAGAGTCTCATGCTCTACCAACTGAGCTATCCCAAACTGTCCAACAAATCTCTAAAACCGCCTCTTCTAGGATGAGCTCATGGGACTAAGTTGGGGCTGGCCCGAAAAAGTCGAGGACAGAATAAGCTACTCACCACTTTTTCCGGGCAGTTGACCCGTGGCGTCCTGACCTGGAACTCGGTGGGCGGGACTGTGGGAGGCCAGCCTTTCCCATTGGTGGCTGTGGCGCTCTGGGGGCTGTCGCCCGTGCTGGCCGCCTCCCCTTCCCCCTCGCTGCGGCTGCCCACGCTTGCCTGGGCGCTCAGGGTCCGGTCTTCGGCGCCCTCGGGGTTGGAGCGGGTCCTGGGGCGCTGCTCGGCCGTCACCTTCTCCTCCTCCTCCTCCGTCGCACTGCTGGGCTCCGAGGTGTCCATCAGGGCCCCACGGTCAAGTGGGGAGTCCAGGTTTGCTGTTCCGGAAGGCCTTCCTAGAAAGGGGAGAAAGCAACACAGTTTGGGGGGTGACAGCTTCACTGTGGGGGGCAACGGATCCAGAATAGGGGGAGCCCTGATCAGGAACATAAGGACATCGGGCCAAAGGGCCTCCTGTCCTCACAGTGGCCAAATACCCCTAAGAAACTACAAATCCAGATAGACTGCCACTGGACCTGGAGGTTCCATAAGGACACAAGAAAAGCCTGGCTTCTGGATCAGTCTAATCCAGCCTCCTGTTTTCACCATGGCCTAATAATAACAATAATTCAGGGAAAGTCACAACACAACATTACTATGTAAAAACCATAAAATATATAATAAAAATAAGAACAGAAACAAACAAATAATCCAACATTCTTGTTTTTATTATGTATTTTGCGTTTTTTATATGGTAATGTTATGTTGTGAACTGCCCTGAGACCTGCGGGTATATGGCCGGTATACAGATGCAATAAATAACAATAAATAGAAATAATAACAATAATAAACAAACAAACAAACAAATCTCCCTTCCCACAGTACATTTAAAAGGGCATCGGATGTCACATCCTGAGTGCAAAAACTCTCTTGAATTAAAACTCCCAGAAATTGTTACTCAAGAGGTATGCGGCAGAGAATACACAGCAGTCAATTATCAATTTAATAGCATGAAAAACATCCTTTCCCAAATTATCCTTACAATGCATGATTTTTAGAACTGAAATGAGTTGAAGCTTTTCTACAGTGATAACATTTGTGTTGTCCATCCCCATAGATTTTCTTCAGTCAAAATAGTAAGATGTATCCGCCATATAAATTTGAGACAGTTTACATTTTGCTTAGGAATGTAAACAAGGTGATGTTGCTGAGCTGTCTGTTTGAAACCCAATGTAACTTTTTGATTATGTACGAAATGTAAAAAGTAGAAGGAAACCCAACAGGCAAAAGATTTGTGGTGGATCTGGTAAAGTCCTTCTTGGAGCAATGCAAAATTAACTTATGCACACAGTGACTTTTGATCTCAATCACACGCAATCTGTAGTCCGCTGGGAGTAGGAGTGCAATATGGGTATGTCTTTAAGTTAACATCTTACATCAAAAACCTGACAGTACCAAACTACCGAAGGCTTTTTACCAAAGCCAGACTAAATGTCTTTCCCTCTGCAGTGTTGGATGGCAGGTTGAGAGGAGTTCCCTACCAGGACAGACTTTGCTTGTGTGCTCAAGACATAAATTCCATAAAACATATTTTGCTGCACTGTGCGAAATATGAGCAAGCCAGGGCTGAACTGATATTACCCTTGCTGGTACCTTTCCTGAGAAAATAGGCTCACTATGTCAGGTTCCTATTGGAAGACCGGACAAATGCTAGAACATTAGCAGTGGCCAAGTTTTTATCGGTGGTTGCAAGAACCAGTGATCCCTATATTCTGAACGAAATGCTTCTTTAACCTGGAGGTAGGCTGTATGAATTGTGTATTGCTTTGTAACGATTTGTTGGGTCTCTGGACCGTAATAAAGGTTGATGATGACATATGGAACTCCCTGCTGCAGGACCATTTACGGCTTTAAAAGCAGATCAGATAAGTTCATGGAGCAAGAGATGGTCTACTCTTATGTACAGTACAGTTAACTTTCTTTATCTCTGATTCTACCACATATCATATCCATTTCTTCACTCGGTTGTCTGTTGCTCCTGGCAAGACCAAGCTTTGCAAGAACCGAGCTGCAGCGTTGAAAACAATGTCCCTTGCAAGAGCTAGGCTAATATGCTCTGATCCCGGCTTTTATCATTCAGCTAGCATGATAGCTTGGTGTAGTTTGCAAAGCTGAGAGAGAGATTTGCAAAAATCATGACAATTTCACACACAAAAACTGAAATTGGCTGCACAACTGATTAGGGTCACCTTTCTTATTTTCCTTTGCAACCAGAAGAATAAACTTATATGAATTGTCTTTGCAGGGCTTGGCAGCTCCTCCCCATCCCCGTAATAGATGAGCTTTCCAAATACTGTACAAAAAGAAGGTTTTGTACCAAATATTATCCGCTTAGCATCCTTTATCCTCCCATCCAAAGCAATTATACTGCATCCCATAAATGACCTCTCCCTTTTCCTGGAAAACCACCTACCTCGACCCCTTTTGTTCCAAACGCAAGCAGCCTGGAAAACCAGTGATCGTTCCCAGAGACAGACAAAACCCAGCTGCGAAATTAAGACTCCTTGCAAACCAGACCGGAAGTGTGGGAAGGGAAGAACCATATGGGTGCCCCTCTCCTCGCAATGGATGCCGGGATTTGTAGTTCTCACTTCCAAACGCCTTGCAAAAGAGAAACTGTTTGTT
The DNA here is from genome assembly GCF_964188305.1 of Podarcis bocagei. Classification (NCBI taxonomy): domain Eukaryota; kingdom Metazoa; phylum Chordata; class Lepidosauria; order Squamata; family Lacertidae; genus Podarcis; species Podarcis bocagei. Next base: position 9,491,015 of record NC_138144.1, read on the forward strand.
GAAAGACGCAATTCTGCAATAGATTGGGGGGTTTGCTTGTTTCCCTTCCAGAAAGCTGGAATGCAACTGAATCACCCTGGTTGAAGTAGATATAAAGAAGGCTGGCATAGAAAAGGACGTCGATGCAATCAGGAAATAAAGTAGAGAGGGTGGATAATGAACCCAAGAACTACCAACAGTGGAAGATTGGCAGATGAAGATGATGGACTTTTTGGAGCTAGCTGACCTGACTGGAAGAATCTGCGACCAGAAAGAAGAGGAGTTTCAAGAGGACTGGAGGAAATTTAAGGACTATTTGATTAAATATTGTAATATTAAAAAAATAGAAATTAATTGAAAGAAACAAATAGGCCTAGGATTAAGTTATAATTAAATAAATGGGATTTAGAATATAACAGGCTGTAGGAATTGTGTATTGATTTGTAATGATTTGTTGGGTCTCTGGATCGTAATAAAGATTGATTGATTGAGAATATTAAGAAAAGTGAGTAAGATGGACTATAATTGGAAATTGTTTTAGTTTTAAAACGATATTGGAAAGCTGTTACTTTTAACTACAAGGAAACTCAGAAGGGAGGGACTAGAGGAAGTCAAGCAAGATGTTTAAAAGGTTGGATTTGTAAAGAATTAAGTTTGTTGTTATTGTTTATCTGTTTATTGCTCCTTTATTCTTCTTTCGTTCATTGATGTATTTTTCTTTTTTTCCTGTTTATGTGTGTCATTCTGCTTTGTGGTTTTTGTTATAATTGTGGAAAATCTAATATATTTTTTTTAAAAAAAAGAGAGGGTGGATAATGCGGCCCTTAAACTGAATGAATAAATAAACGGTGGAAATGCAATGAAGGGTTGAAAGCGGTCAATGAATTTTAATAGAAGGAACGCAAAATAAATCAATGGATGGATGGATGCAAATAAGTGGCATGAATAGTAGATGGATGAATGCAAATGAAAAGTAGATGAATGAATGCAAATAGATGGCATGAATAAATAAAGTCAGGGTAAATGCAAAAATGATCAGGGGGTCCCTTTACCTTTAAATGCAAAAAGAAAAGAAAAACTCTATGGGGTTTAGCCAAGCCTCCCAAAATAAGCCGGAAATCTTGTCTGCGGACAAAAGTACCGAGTCCTCTATGTCTGTCTTAGGCTGAATGGAGGAACTACACCGTCAATCAAGTGACGTAAACATCAGCTCCAGACCAATCAACAGGGCGGGCGGGGAAAGGAAAAGGGGCAGAGGCCTCATGCCCCTTTCCAACCTATCCACAGAGAGGATTCTCTTTTCCCCCGCCTACCAGTCCCTCCCCGTTCCTCTTTTTACTGGGCAACCGGGCAGTCAGTCATTGTGACGACCAGCCAATGAGAAGCCCAGGAAGGCCTTGAGAGGGAAGCTTCAAACTTTAAAAGCAAGATGGCGGCGGGGGCGGCGTTGCTGCCGCGACAGCGGCTGTGAGGGAGCCCCGGCGGGCGCGCAGCCCTCGGCCGGGGCTGCGCGGGCGGCTCTTCGGCTGCGTCTCGAGGCGACCCCGCCGGGCCGAGATTCCGCCGCCGGCCGCGCGGGGATGGAAGTAGCCGCTGCCTCCTGTGGGAAATCTGCGCATGTGCGGGAGGAGTGAGCATGCGCAGATGCGCCTCCTCGGCCCCTCGGCCGCCCTCTAGTGGCGGAATGGAACCAGGCTCTCTGCCGCTCTCGGTCCGGCTGCGCGAGGCTCTGTCGGGCGGAGAGTGCGAGTAAGCGCATGTGTGAATGCACCTGTTCACGTGTACACGTGAATTTCTCTAGCGGCTTCTCCCTCTTTTCTTCGTTTGTTCCTTTCTGGCTTTGCAAAAGCTTTCTTATGTAAACAAAAACTACCCCTGAAATAATAATAATAATAATAATAATAATTATTATTATTATTATTATTAATTATTTATTTATTATTACCACCAATGCTTTTCTTCTAGAAAAAAGATGCCAGAACCCTAGAGAACCCCCCGAAAAAAAGCACTGATTATTACAAAACGTGAATCTCTCCAACAGGTTTTGGGGGCTTCTTGGCTTGCAGATCTTAATTCCTGGAATTTTATCTCTCAGTTGCTGTTTCCTTGCTTCCCAGGATGGTCGAAGCCCTTCTCCAGCAGGGAGCGGACCCCAACTTGGTTCTGCCCGAGGGGATTGCCGCCATCCACCTTGCCGCCGGCATGGAGCAGGAGAGTGGGATCCGGTGCCTTGCCCTCATCCTCCGGTACGGCGGAGACCCCAATATCAGGTATTCTGCAGGGTCCTTCTGCTACATCCATGGGGAAATGAGCTCTGAACCCACCAGCAAGCATCTAGTGTGAGCAAACATATTTGGCATCAGATTACTTGCATAACCCTGCAGCGTTTCTCCGGTGAAAATAGGGACATCCTATTTAATAATAATAAATAAATAAATTTACTATCTATACCCCACCCATCTGACTGGGTTGCCCCAGGAATTCTGGGCAGCTTCCAACATACAGTGAACGCTCAGGTTGCGAACATGATCTGTGCGGGAGGCACGTTTGCAACCCGCAGCGCCACATCTGCGCACACGCGGATTGCGATTCGGTGCTTCGGCGCCATGCGCAAAGCGCTATTTAGCGCTTCTGCACATGTGTGAGCACCGAAACCCGGAAGTAACCCGTTCCGGTACTTCTAGGTTTCGGCGCATCCGTATCCCGTAAATGCACAACGTGAAGCATCTGTAACCCGAGGTATGACTGTATATAATAAGATAAAACTTTAAACATTACCAAAAAATAATTCCCTATACGTGGCTGCCTTCAGATGTCTTCTAAAGATGATATAGTTACTTTTTTCTTAGACATCTGATGGGAGGGCATTCCAGAGGACAGGCACCATCACCTGGTTCCCTATAACCTCACTTCTCACAGGGTGGAAACCGCCAGAAGACCCTCAGAGCTGGACCTCCGTGTCTGGGCTAGGTGATGGGGGTGGAGAATCTCCTTCAGGTATAGTGGGCCAAGGCCATTTAGGGCATTAAAAGTCAACACCGACGCTTTGAATGGCACTTAGAAACGTACTCGGAGCTAGTGAAGATCCTTTAGGAACGGTGTTATATGGTCCCGGTGGACACTCCCAGTCACCAGTCTAGCTGCCGCATTCTGAATTAATTGCAGTTTCTGGGTCACCTTCAAAGGTAGCCCCACAGAGAGCACATGGCAGTAGTCCAAGCGGGAGATAACCAGAGCATGCACCACTCTGGCAAGACAGTCTACGGGCAGATAGGGTCCCAGCCTGCGTACCAGATGGAGCTGGTAGACAGCTGCCCTGGACACAGATTTGACCTTCACATCCAGTGGTCATAATAATAATAATAATTTATTATTTATACCCCTCCCATCTGGCTGGGCTTCCCCAGCCACTCTGGGGAACGGCTTCCAACACAATATTAAAATAAAGTAATGCATCAAACATGACCCTAAACAGGGCTGCCTTCAGATGTCTCCAAAAAGTCTGGTAGTTGTTTATCTCTTTGACATCTAATGGGAGGGCGTTCCACGGGGCGGGTGCCACCACTGAGAAGGCCCTCTGCCTGGTTCCCTGTAACCTCACTTCCCGCAGGGAGAGAACCTCCAGAAGGCCCTCGGCGCTGGACCTCAATGTCCAGGCAGAACGATGGAGGTGGAGACGCTCCTTCAGGTGTACTGGACAGAGGCCGTTTAGGTCTGACCTCAAGATTATAAAATTTTAACGTCAAGAACCATGAAGATCCAGAGACCTGCTTTACTTTAAAGGGAAAGATCGTAGTTCAGTGACAGAGCATGCACACCTTGCATGAATCTCGGGGGCTGAGGGGGCTGGGAAGGAGAGCTGCTGCCAATACTAAGCTGGGTGCTTGGCTGCCCGTTGTTCGCAACAAGAGGCCAGTGCAATAAATCAGGACTCTTGACGCCCTTCAGGCCTTGGGCCCCTAACGTTGTGCAAGGTGCAATCCCAGGTTTTGCTTGTGATTCAGGTCCGTGGACGGTCTCACCCCCTTGCATGTGGCAGCCGCCTGGGGGTGCTACACGTGCCTAAAGCTCTTGCTGATGGAAGGAGGAGACCCCCACCTGAAAGACCAGGTAGGCCAGAGAGTTCTTGCCATTGTTGGGGGGGGCGGGGGGGAGACAGGGTTGCAGGGACTTCCTGTTGCTGTTGAGCTGTTGAGCTTTCTGGTTTCTGGTTGGGCTCTGTGGTAAACGGGATGCTGTCTGGGCCCCCTTTGACCCGATCCAGCAGCCGTGCTCTTTTTAAGTTCTTCCAGTCATAGGCTAGGACCCTTGTACCTACGGGACCACCTCTTCTGGTATGCCCCCCGGAGGATCTTAAGGTCCACAAATGACAACACCTTGGAGGTCCCAAGTCGCAAGGTGGTTATACTGGTCTCAACTAGGGCCAGGGCCTTTTCAGTACTGGCCCCGACTTGGTGGAACGCTCTGTCCCAAGAGACCAGGGCCCTGTGGGACTTGACATCTTTCTGCAGGGCCTGCAAGACAGAGCTGTTCTGCCTGTCCTTTGGTTTGGACTCAGTATGACCCTTATGCTTCCCTCCCCTTATGGTTTTGACTTTTAAAATGAGGCTGCATTTTAAATTGCATTTTAACCTATATTTTAATTTGTTTGTTGTTGTTTTCTTATTATGTTTTTACTGAAATTTAATTGATGTTAGCCGCCCTGAGCCCGGCTCTGGCCGGGGAGGGCGGCATATAAATAAATTTATTATTATTATTATTATTATTATTATTATCATTATCATTATCATTATCATTATTATTATTACAAAGATAGTTAGAGTAGACCCACTGACGTCATGAGAAACCATTCCAGGGAGAACCAAAGCACTGGCGGTTGACGAGTTGAAGCTGCAAAATTGTTTCTTGGTTACCTGTCCCATGTTAATTGGAATAAGGAGGGGCAGGGAAGGGAACTTGGATGGAGAGAACCAGCAAGCCAGATTAGCTCGGGGTTGGGGGAGGCCCAGCTCCTTGGTCCTCTAACCTCTTCTTTCTCCCAGGACGGGAACACTGCCATCGACCTGGCTTTGGAGGAAGGAAACGAGATGTGCCTCCATATCTTGCAAGGGTTCCTGGACGAGGCTGCAAAGGGGCAGCAACACTGGATGAGTAAGTAGGGAGAAGCAATCAAGCTCCCCCCCCCCCATGCAATGCTATCTTCGCATCCTATCCCCCAATTTCAAACTTTACATTCTCATTTGTTTGCTATACCGTAACTGCAGCCGAAACAGAGCTTAGCAAAAAAATTCGGAAGTGTGAGCATGAGAAAACATGAACCTGTTTAAAATAGTACAGGCTTCCTCAACCTTGGCCCTCCAGATGTTTTGAGGCTACAATTCCCATCATCCCTGACCACTGGTCCTGCTAGTCAGGGATCATGGGAGTTGTAAGCCAAAAATGTCGACCTGAAAGTGAGATGAGTGCCGCAACCCCATAGTCGCCTTTGACTGGACTTAATTGTCCAGGGGTCCTTTACCTTTTACAGTTATTTTCTGCAATTTTCAAAAATGCTTGAGATGTGTAGCAGGATGCCAGCAACTCCTGTTTCCCTAATTTCAGAGGCTCAAATTAAATAATCCTAGCCTCATTTGTCCCTCTCTTTCTTTTTTATACAGGCTACCGAAGAGAAGAAAGCTTCCTCACCACCGTGACTGAAGACACCTTGAACCCTGGGCGCTCCTTGAGGCTTTACGACGCTTGCCCCATCCTCTCGGGCGGAAGCTTGCGGCCTCCTCCGGATGAGAGCCTTCAGCATGCGAAGCCACCCACCTTCCTTTCTCGCCCTCCGAAGAGCCAAGATAAAACTTGTTCCTTTGAGGACAGGATCGCTTCTTCGTTCCTAACGGAGTGTTCTTTGGCTTCCAGCACTTTGTCCGATCAGGGAGACCTCTGTGCTCAGCTGGCAGCCTCAGCCGGCTTGGGCAGCGTGCTTGGGCAGCCAGCCCCCGGTCCCTTGGCAACACGGGGTTTTCACATCGGAGGACCCGAGCCCCTCAAAGCAGATCTTGGCACAACCCAAACTCTTTGCGTCCAGAGCACTACAGCTAAGGGGTCCCCTTTGCCTCCAGCCCCAGACAGCGCATTTCCCCCTTCCACTTTAATCGACCGCAAGCTGAGAGCGAGCCTTGAATTACAAAACGCTAACAGATCCCGGGAGATCCCCAGGCCCTCTCCCACCCATGCAGTTGTGTCCGAATGTGAAGCAGATCCCATTGCCAGCATGCAGGATCCCAACGCCACCTTCAACCTCTCCCACTATGGCAGCTTCCTAGACCCAGACCTTGTGGTGAGAGCCACGGGCCACGAAGGGCTAGACGTCACCTCGCCCGATCACGCCTACCTGTTCACCCGGGAGAACGCTGCAGCCGTCTCGGACCTGGAAAAAACGGTCGTGGTCAATGCGGAGTTCCTGCCGAGCGGCTGTGGGAATCTGGTCGGAGGCGCCGAACGAGCCGAATCATTTAGTGCAAGCTCAAGCAGTGGCCGGTATGCCTCATGCGACAGCGAATGTTACGCAAGCACTACGGAAGCACTCCGCTGCAGCGAGGCTCAGAACCAGGAGGGAAGGGAGGCCAGTTTCAGCTGTTCCGTGTGCAGCTCCCACAACACTGGGAGCAACAGTTTAATGTCGGAATTGTCTTCCAGAGGACTGGTAAGCAGCTCCGGAGAGCCGGTTGAGGCATTTAGTGAGAGGAATTCTCCCGCTAGGTCTGAGCGCCTGAGACATTTGTGTGACAGAATTGGTTGCAAGGGGGCTTCATCCAACACATGCGCTGGGAGGCAACCTTTGGATCTGTGCAGCTTTGGGAAGGACGAACGGCCCAAGAACGGCAGGCAGCCGGGTTTCTCCCAAACGTCCCAGGTTCTTGCAAAATGCCCTTTGCAGAAGTGGGGAAACCAAGGCACGAACTCTCCGCCATTGAGGGAAATGCAGAAGCCAAGGATTTCTGGAGCAGAGAACGAGCATCTTTCGGAAATTTCCTCTCCCATCGTTGGGAGAGTTGGTACCTGGGAACGGCAAGGCAAACTAAAAGGCAGTGGGTCGCCTGAAGCTCGGAAAAGGTTGAGTACAGAGGAAAGGAGAGGATTTCACTCCACAAGCACCAAGGATGTGGAGGAGCACTTGTGGACTCCAGAAACGGTGCTCATACAGAAGGAATCTGAAGAGACGTCTTCCCCGGGGAATGAGAGCCCCGTCCCTCCTGGGATGGTCTGGGATGCGGCTGAAACAATGGCCGTCCCTCACCAAACTCCCCCAAGCACCAGGGAAGAAGAGCCTGCCGGCTTGGAGGCCAAGCTGAGGTCAATGATGCTGGCGACCAGGGTCTGCCATTCACCGCTGCTCCAGCCCCACCAAAGCCCCCGGCACGTTACGCCCCGAACCAAAAGCCGCATGATGGCGTCGGCCACGCACAATGCCAGCTCTTCCTCCTCCCTCTTCGACGAGACCCTGGAGGTGCCACAGCGTCCCAGGCGGACGAGAAACCCCGGAGGGCAGGTTCCGGCCTCCGGCGATAGGCAGGATCGATCCACTGCCCCAAGGAACAGCGGCCTGCCTGGTGCGGCTGGAGGCAAGAACGGTGAACTCGATGACACCTTATTAATAGGGGCTGATCTCAGCAGCTGTGAGCCAGGCAGCTGCTCAGGGTCCCTCCCTTCTGGCTGCCCTCTCATCAGCCCGGATACACCAGGAAGTTCTGGGAGAGATGTTTGCAGAGGATGTCACCGTTCTGACACCAAATGTGGCAGCGACCGTGCGGCAGATTCAGGGGAAGAGCTTCCCTTGAAGGAGGAGAAGCTGCCACCAGGGAATGGTGCCCAAGAGAGCCTGGATGCTGTGCTGCCTCGGGGTGAACCTGAGCGGCTAAGTGCCAGGCGTGGTAGGACCAAGAGGCAGGCCAATCGCTCGCGAGTGAGCTTCAGCCGGCTGCCTGCACCGAGAGTGTCCACCTGCCCGTCCGGACGGATGAGTCCCATTGCCCAAGATGTCCAGCTGTCGCCCGGTGGCCGGCCCGTGAACCTGAGCGCCACTGAACCCGTGGAATACCTTTACGAGGATGAAGGGCACGCCCTCGTGGAGCGCCACGTCCCTTGCACGGATGACTCCGTGGCCAACACCACCAGCTCCGAAGACACCGTCATCTACGACTGGCGGGCATACACCGGTCAAGCGGCCAGGCCGGCAGATGTGGGCAGCAGCTCTCCACCAGCCTCCTCTGAGCTGAGCCACCTCTCAGACGAAGCGCTAGTCCGGCAGCTTCGAGACTTCGGCGTCAACCCGGGTCCTGTAACGGGACTCACCAGGAAAATTTACCTGCAGCTACTTGAGAAGCTGATGAGCGACCCGAAGACCAAGGCCCGGAAGGGCTCTGCAGGTGAGTGGCTGCTTTGCCTGGGGGTAGGGGAGGGCCTCAGCCCATTGATGGAGGCCTTCTTTGCATGCAGAAGGTCCCGGGTTCAACCCCTCCGGGGCATAGCTGTCAACGTTTCCCTTTTCTTAAGGGAAATTCCCTTATTCCAAATAGGATTCCTCGCAAGAAAAGGGGAAAGTTGACAGCTATGCTCCAGGGTCATCTCCAGAAAGGTCATCCCATGTGTTTCTTTGCCTTTAACTGACATGCCTTTAAAGTTGTGGGCGGGAGGTTTACATATGTGTCAGGGCTGCCACTCAGTCCCAGCTCACATAGGACCACGCTAGCCAGCGTTCAGGTTAAAAGAGTCTTTATTGGATTACAGGTTCCATTTCCAAACTGCAATGCGCAGCCCTACTTCTTCTAGGTCAGACCGGCGAAGACCCGTCTGAGTCTCCGCCTCTAGCACACCAGCTTAATACCCTAACCTTGCTCCACCTCCTGCGCCTTTCCTTCCGTCTCTGGGTCCTTCTGCCCCCCGGGGTCTCTTCTTTCCTACTCTCTTCTGACGCGGACCCCCCTGACCCTTCCGCCTCCTTGCGGCGGGCTTTGGGACCTGGTTCACTCTCTGGGCTGCTTACTGCGCCAGCTTCCGCTACATTTGAACTTGGCGCGCGCGCCCAACTCTCAACCTTCCTCTTGATCGTTTCGTCGCTCCCCGAGGTGGGCGTGACTACTCCTGACTCATGCCCTCCCTCCTTCTGAAAGCCTCCGGAACCCGATCTCTGGTCCCCTTTCTCCCCGCTGCTCCCTGCTGGGTACGTGGGTCCCGATCTCCAACTGCTGCTCTCTGATCCCTCTCTGGACCCTTCTTCCTGGGGTGTCCCCCTGCTTTCCCCCCTTGCTCTGACCGCTGGCGCTCCCTTCTGGGAATCCTCGGACTCACTGGATAAGCTCGGCGATCTCGGTTCGTCATCCCCACTCATCTTTCCTTCGTATCCCTCCCCCTCGCTCTCTGTCTCCTCCCTTCTCTGCGTCTCTGCTCCTGAACCCCTGACAATATGGTTTACATATCTCCTTTGCTGATTCTCATTTGTAGGCTAAGGGGCTGAGAGCTCCTGTTAAAAATAATAATATTAATACACGAATCCCCACCACCACACACACTTACACCTGTTCTGATCTAGGGCTGGGCGATACCTGGTTTTCAACATCGCAATATATCACCAGCTAAACATCGTGAAATGTTGATACAGTGGTACCTTTGGTTGCGAACAGGATCCATTCCGGAGCCCCATTCGCAACATGAGCAGAACGCAACCTGCGTCTGTGCAGGTCACGATTTGCTGTTTCTGTGCATGCACGTGACGCCATTTTGAGCATCTGCACATGCGTGAGCGGCGAAACCTGGAAGTAACCTTTTCCGGTACTTCCGGTTCACCGCGTGACACAACCTGAAAAGATTTAACCCGAGGTATGACTGTATATCACAACATCTGACATAAGAATGGAGCTGTGTAGAGGCACGGGCTGGCTTCACAGTTTTCCCCACATTGTGATTTTTGCATAACACACAGACACACACAGACACGATTCGTGATATATTGCCAGGTCCAAAATTATGAAACCGATATCACGACGTGGACTTCAAACCAGTTCAGGATGATATATCGCTCAGCCCTATTCTGCTCGTGCACGAGATAACAAAGTCTCTCCCCTGTGATCATATATTGAGATAATATTCCATCCTTCTTTTATTGTTGTGTGCCGTGTGCATCTCTCCACCGTGTGTTAACAAACTTCTCTGTTTTGGTGGGGGTGGCGTTGTCTCTTCTTCACTTGCCTCCAGGCTACAGCCCAGAATTGTCTTCTGCCCTGGACACTTACCAGATCCCAGATGGCCAGGAGGACGAGATGGCTTTGGCCAGGCAGTTTGACCAGCCGGACAAGAGCCGCAAGTGGAGAGAGGGTCTTCTCAAGTCCAGCTTCAACTACCTGCTCCTGGATCCCAGGTGTGGAAGCTTTTCCCTGATTCTGCCGTCTCAGCTGCCCCTGGGGGAGGAAGGAGGCAATTCCTACCTTTTCAGACTCAGCTGAGTGTTGGGCAAAGATTGAGGGTGTAGTTTGACAGCGTGCAGTCTTCTCCACGGAACAGAACCCTCAGGGTGTTGCCAGGCCTCTCTGGCCATGCGAGGAACGGGCTTGGGGCCTCTCCCCTTGCCTCTGTTCCATGGCCTCAGAGCCCCATCTGATCACCAGCTCAAATGGAGAAGAGCTTGTCAGCTGGTAGAGCACAAGTCTCTTAAAGGCCTGGAAACGATGCCTTATGAGGAACGGCTAAGGGAGCTGGGCATGTTTAGCCTGGAGAAGAGGAGGTTAAGGGGTGATATGATAGCCATGTTCAAATATATAAAAGGATGTCACATAGAGGAGGGAGAAAGGTTGTTTTCTGCTGCTCCAGAGAAGCGGACACGGAGCAATGGATCCAAACTACAAGAAAGAAGATTCCACCTAAACATTAGGAAGAACTTCCTGACAGTAAGAGCTGTTGGACAGTGGAATTTGCTGCCAAGGAGTGTGGTGGAGTCTCCTACTTTGGAGGTCTTTAAGCAGAGGCTTGACAACCATATGTCAGGAGTGCTCTGATGGTGTTTCCTGCTTGGCAGGGGGTTGGACTCGATGGCCCTTGGGGTCTCTTCCAACTCTAGGATTCTATGAACCTCAGGGTTGTGGGTTCGAGCATTGCAGGGGTTGGACTAGATCAGGGTTTCCCAAACTTGGGTCCCCAGCTGTTTTCGGACTACAACTCCCATCATCCCTAGCTAGCAGGAACAGTGGTCAGCGATGATGGGAATCATAGTAGTAGTAATAATAATAATTTTTTATTTATACCCCACCCTTCCTGGTTCAAAAACCGGGCTCAGGGCAGCTAACAACAAATTTAAAACACTTAATTATAAAAGCAGCATAAAATACGGTATAAAAACATGAATAACAATAAAAATCAGTTAGATAATCCCCTGAATTGGTCCTACTTGGGCCAGCGAGGAGGTCAGGGGAGAATTAGCTGTGGGGTCTCAGAGCGTGTGGGGGAAGAGAAGAGAAATAAAAGATCAGGCTGAATTCAAATTAAAGGCCAGGCGGAATAGCTCTGTCTTACAGGCCTGACGGAAGGAGGTTAAATCCTGAAGGGCCCTGGTCTCATCCTCAGAAAACAGCTGAGGACCCAAGTTTGGGAAACGCTGGACTTAGGTGACCCTCATGGTCCCTTCCAAATCTGCGCTTCTACGATTCTGTGACCCAGGGGTGGTAAAGCTCAAGCCCAGGTGTCCAAGGGCCAAATTCTCCCCAGGCCACACAGAACATCCTTGCCAGTCCTGCTTTGCATGCACACACACACACACCCCAGGTGTCTTGGCCTGGCTGGGATGCATCCTTGGAACTCCACGCCACTAGGTTACCTGGATGGAAGTAACATTTTCATCCATTTCTCCACCTGCTTTTGCCTCTGTCCCTGCACGTCGCCTCTGGATGGGAATGCAGCCCTCGAGCTGAGGGAAAGGGTTCCTGCTCCCCGATCTAGGGGGGTTGCATTTTGTGAGTGCACGTGTCTCACACTCACACAGACCACATTGTGCCTCCTAATATCCCCCTAAGAACATAAGAAGAGCGTGACTGTTCCCACAGTGGCCGACCAGATGCCTCCAAAGGAACGCGAAAGGCAGGGCACGATCGCAAGGGCCATATTCCTCCTGCCGTTTCCAGGAGCTGGTGCTCAGAAACATGGCCACCTTCGACTGGGGAAGCAGAGCTTGCCCATCATGGCTGGCAGCCGTTGACGGCCTCCCCGCTTCTCCACAAATTTGTCCACTCACCTCTTCAAGCCCTCCGGGTTATATATAATAATAATAATTGATAATTTATACCCCACCCATTTGGCTGACTTTCCCCAGCCCCTCTGGGCGGCTCCCAATCGAGTGATAAAACAATACAGCATTAAATATTAAAAACTTCCCTGAACAGGGCTGTGTTCAGATGTCTTTTAAAGATAGGATAGCTGCTTATTTCCTTCACATCTGAAGGGAGGGTGTTCCACCAGGTGGGCGCCACCACCGAGAAGGCCCTCTGCCTGGTTCCCTGTAACTTGGCTTCTTGCAGTGAGGGAACCGCCAGAAAGCCCTTGGCGCTGGACCTCAGTGTCTGGGCAGAACGATGGGGGTGGAGACGCTCCTTCAGGTCTACTGGACCGAGGCCGTTTAGGGCTTTAAAGGTCAGCACCAACACTTTGAATTGTGCTCGGAAACGTACTGGGAGCCAATGTAGGTCTTTGAAGACAGGTGTTATATGGTCCCGGTGGCCACTCCCAGTCCCCAGTCTAGCTGCCACATTCTGGATTAGTTGTAGTTTCCAGATCACCCTCAAAGGTAGCCCCACACAGAGCGCATTGCAGTAGTCCAAGCAGGAGATAACTAGAGCATGCACCACTGGCAAGACAGTCCGCGGGCAGGTAGGGTCTCCACCTGCGTACCAGATGGAGCTGGTAGACAGCCGGTTGTTGGCCCATCGCTGCCTCCTGTGGCGGAGAGTTCCGCCAGTTAACTCTGCCCTTCTGCCTGTGCCCGACAGAGTGACCCAGAACCTGCCCTTCCGCAGCCAGTACATCAGCCGGGCCGAGTGTTTCCGGACATTCATCAGCGCCATCTTCTACGTGGGCAAGGGGAAGCGCTCCCGGCCGTACTGCCACCTCTACGAAGCCTTGACGCACTACCAGCAGAGCCGGAGGAAGCAAGGCAGACAGGTGCAGGCAGCGCAAAGCTTGGGGTGGTGCCCTGCTCTCTTCTCTGGCCCTCCCCTGCTTTGAGGCAAATGCTGAAAGGAGGGAGGCTGGAGCGAAGCGAGTGCTTGGCTTGTATGCTTACCTGGGAATAAGTCCTACTGAGCCTAAATGACTTCTTTAAGCTGATAAATAACGCCAGTGGAGTCACAGTAAGGGGCTCCCTGCTTGCTGTTATACAGTCTGCCCTGAGTGTATTGTATGAGTTGGCTGTTGAGTGGAGAGTTGGATATTTGCGGTCTTTTCTTTTTTTGTAGCAAAATACAACATTTATAAGGACCAGTAATATAACAATAGAGTGGTACCTCAGGTTACATACGCTTCAGGTTACAGACTCCGCTAACCCAGAAATAGTGCTTCAGGTTAAGAGCTTTGCTTCAGGATGAGAACAGAAATCGTGCTCTGGTGGCGCGGCAGCAGCAGGAAGCCCTATTAGCTAAAGTGGTGCTTCAAGTTAAGAACAGTCCTTCAGAACTAATTAAGTTCTTAACCCGAGGTACCACTGTATCACTATTCCCAGAAGTATGTTTATAGTTTTTGCTAACTATCAATACAGTTCTAGTTACGGGTAAGTAGCCATGTTTGTCTGCCATAGTCGAAATAAAATAAAAAAAAATTCCTTCCAGTAGCACCTTAAAGGTCAAGGGACCCCTGACCATTAGGTCCAGTCGTGGCCGACTCTGGGGTTGCGGCGTTCATTTCGCTTTATTGGCCAAGTACAGCTTCCGGGTCATGTGGCCAGCATGACTAAGCCGCTTCTGGCGAACCAGAGCAGCGCACGGAAACGCCGTTTACCTTCCTGCCAGAGCAGTACCTATTTATCTACTTGCACTTTGACGTGCTTTCGAACTGCTAGGTTGGCAGGAGCAGGGACCGAGCAACGGGAGCTCACCCCGTCGCAGGGATTCGAACCGCCGACCTTCTGATCGGCAAGTCCTAGGCTCTGTGGTTTAACCCATAGCGCCACCCGCGCCCCATAGTAGCACCTTAGAGACCAACTAAGTTTGTTATTGGTAAGAGCTTTCGTGTGCAGGCACACTTCTTCTATCAATACAGTCTTGCCCAGTTTGCTACGTCTGACGACCGCTTCCAAGGCCTGGGCGCAGGAGGCGATGGTGCCCAAGCTGAGGCCAGGAGCTGGGGGACAACAGCAGACCCAGCCCAGGCACCCATGAAACCGTGTTGGGCTGCCGTCTTCCTGCCTTGGCAGCTGTTTTTTCAGAAGCGTCTGGATGAGTCAGGCCCTTTTTGTTTTTGTTTTTTTTAAATGATATTTATTGAAACACAAAAATATTTAAAAAAAAAAAATACACAAAAAAGACAAAATTACAAAAAAAGAATAATAAAAAGACAAAAAGAAAAAGAAACAATAAAACCATTTTTTCCAAATTCTCCACGTTTCATTACCTTCTTTCCCTGACCTCCTCCCCCTCCCATCTCTTGTTTCTTGATTAGTAATTGTCCCAGCAAATCCTTTCCATAGTTCATAATATTTTATCGTTATGTTATCTTACTCTAATCTCATTTTATCTTTTAAGAACAAGCTTAAAGTTTAAAACTCAAATCTTTTTTTTTTTAATCAATTTCTCAAAACCAACCCTTTTACCAGATCCTTTAAATATTTTAACCAGAGCCAATTAATTTCATTTCAGCATTTTCCCAACATTCATAAAACTTTTCAGGTCCTTTTGGGCAGAGGTGGGCATCCTGTCTTGAAACAGACCTGAAAGCAAAGACTTGTTTTCTGCCGCTAACCCGCTCCCTCCCTTTCCTCCAGGCCTGCTCCAAAGTCCAGCATATCCTGGAAATCTGGGCTAGCGGGCAGGGGGTCATCTCCATGCATTGCTTCCAGAACGTCATTCCGGTGGAAGCCTACACGAGAGAAGCCTGCATGGTGGATGCCATCGGTAAGGCGCATGCCAGACGGGGCTAAGGCTGAAGGGCAGGCTCCATCCCAGGATAGCTCAGTTGGTAGAGCGTGAGCCTCTTAATTTCAGGGTCGTGGGTTTGATCCCCACATTGGGGGTGTGCCCTTTTAAAATGGGAAAGGGGGGAAATTATTGTGTTGTTGTTATAATAACACTTTGGAGGTCCCAAGCCGCAAGGTGGTTAGATTGGTCGCAACTAGGGCCAGGGCCTTTTCAGTACTGGCCCCGACTTGGTGGAACGCTCTGTCCCAAGAGACCAGGGCCCTGCGGGACTTGACATCTTTCCGCAGGGCCTGCAAGACAGAGCTGTTCCGCCTGGCCTTTGGTTTGGACTCAGTCTGACCGTTATGTTTCCCCTTCCCTTGCGATTTTGATCCATGGGCTACTTTTAAAATGAGGCTGCATTTTAAATTGCATTTTAACCTGTATTTTAAATTGTTTTGTCGTTGCTTTCCCCCCCTATTATGTTTTTATTGTAATTTTACTGGTGTTAGCTGCCCTGAGCCCGGCTCTTGCCGGGGAGGGCGGGGTATAAATAATAAAATTATTATTATTATAATTAATTTATTATTGTTGTTTTTATTTTGATTATGCATTTTGTATTTTGATTTTCCATCTTGTGAACTGCCCTGAGACCTGTGGGAATAGGGCGGTTTAATTACTAAATAAATAAATAAGAAAGAGAGATGATAGCTCATAGCTCCATAGGGTCAAGCGGTCATCCGAATAGGACTGGGACCACCACATTGCTAACCCCCGCCCAGTCCTAATTCAGACATCTGTTCCGGGGCGGGGGGGGGGGGATATACCGTGGTCAGTGGTATCGAAAGCCACTGGGAGATCTAGGGAAATCCACCGGCTCACGCTCCCCGTGTCTTCTTCCAGGGCTGAAGATGCTGACCAATCAGAAGAAAGGGAATTACTACGGCATCGTGGCGGGCTGGCCTATGAGGCGGAGGCGCTGCCTGGGCACCCACCTCCTTCACAGAGCCATGCAGATCTTCCTGGCAGAGGGGGAGCGGCAGCTGCGCCCCGCGGACATCCGCACAGGCCAGTGACAGCCGCCTGGCTCGCGAGGCTCTCTTGGCGCAGCTACCGCCCAACCACGTGGACCCAGCACGATGCCCGTGGCCTGGTCAAGGCAGTCGTCACATCATGCCCAAGGGCTTCCTCCACCTCAGCCCTCCAGATGTTTTTGGCCTACAATTCCCATGATCCCTAGCTAGCAGGACCAGTGGTCAGGGGCGATGGGAGTTGTAGTCTCAAAACATCTGGAGGGCAGAGGTTGAGGATGCCTGGGCTAGGACTTGCCTTGTTGGCTCCCCCTCCGGCTTGGCTTGGAGTTGGGAGTTCGCGGGGAATGCGGAACTCCCCGCCACTGGATTCCCCAATGCCTCAACAGGAGAGACTGATCAGTGTTGGACAAGCTTGAATTCGCTCTTGACAGAACTGAATGTTCATCTCTCTCTCTTTAAACAGAGTCTCCTGTGCCCTTCTCAGAAACAGATGTATATGTAGCCGTCGGTCGTGTGCTTTTACTGTTTTTAATTCTGTAATTTATGCTTTTGTGCTTTTTTTATACGTGGCTTTCTCGTTCAGTCCCCCTCTCCTTCGGATCATGTAGAGTTGGTGAAAAATTAAATGTTTTTCTAGGATCGGGCAGAAACGCGTGGCCTCCTATCCTCTTTCCTCACTGCCACCCCACTCCTCCTGCCCCTGGTGGGCGATGTGGCTTCCGGCCTCTGCTCTCGCAGCTCTTTTCAGAAGGGAGGAGAACATAAGAGTTGAAACGGGCCACTGTGAGGACATCCATTCCACCCTGGCACACACACACACACCCCTGCTTTAACGCAGGACTTGCAGTTTATAGCTGTCCATCTTTTGCTGAGACATCTCCAACCATCACCTCTGAGCACGCAGACCTCAAAACAGCATCAGGAATATGGAAAGTCTGGTCCCAAAAGGAGCTGTCTTCATAGCAATTTTTTAAAATGATTAATTTTTTTAAAAGTTCAGGCGTGGGTGAGCTCTTCCTTGATTTCTCCAAGCTGCACAGCCATCTGCGGGGGCTGCCCTGGATTTCTTTTAAATAATAATATTTTATTAAGTTTTACAAGAAAAAAGGTTACAAAAAACATCAACAAGAAAGAAAACATAACATAACAACAACGGTGAAAAAAAAATAAACACCAAAAAAAACCCCAAAAGCCAAATTCCGCATAGAAAAAAAGAAGAAAAAGATAGAGATAAAAATCCCTCCTTTCAATTTCTACCATTCTCTTACTTATTTTCCTGACTTCCTTTCACCTCCCTCTTTGTATTCCATTTAAAAATTTATTCAGCAAATTCGTACCCTCTTATCTTACCCTTAGTCATATATCCTCATATAATATTACTTCATATTTTCATTTATAATCAAACCATTCTTGCAAATTCTTATTTCACCTTATTACTCGGCCACTCCTTTTTTACATTAATTTCATTGATTTTATCTTATCCTCAGATCTCTAAAAATTCTAAAATTTTAACCATATTTAACCTTTCTGCAAAAGCCAATTACTTCCTTTCCCACATCTCTTAATATTTCCTTAGTATTACACTAATTCCATGAATATAGTTTAATTACAGAGAACATTTCTCATTCTGAGTTTATCCAACGTCCATTTTCCTGGTTCCGGGTGATGTCAGTCCTTATGTCATTAAAACCTCATCAGTCAGGTGTTCTAATGTCTAAAGCCTGCCCTGGATTTCCTTCCTCCAGGGGCGGGCTGGACTAGTTGGCCTTCAGGAGTCCCCTTGCCAACTGTGGTTTCCTCATTCTTTCACTTGGAAGGGACAAATTTCTAGTCTTGTGATGGCCTGGGATTTGGACTTGGATGCTAAACCCGAGGGATCCCAGCCTGCACAGGATTCCCCGCCTCCGGAACCAGCTGAACCGGGGCTGGGGAATGAGCCTGAAGGGTCCTCACCTGTGCTGGGTCCTCAGGTGAGTCTGCTCTGGCTCCCGAGGTGATGGAGGACCCATTGCCTGCAGGTGCTCCACTCTCAGCCCCGTCAGAGGAAGAGGAGGTTGCCGCTGGGTCCAGTAACCCTCCAGCCTCTCCTGAGCTGCAGAGGCTCAGGGCAGAGAGGCAGAGGGAACTAAGTTCCCGCAGGAGGAGTGCTAGCCTCCAGGCCAGGAGAGGCGAGTCACCAGAGCATTGGGCCCGCCCTGTGCCCCAGGGCAGATAAAAGCCGGCCAGCCCAGTCCCAACTTGCAGGAGCAACATTGTTGGTTGCTAGTTCCTGCCAGAACCCTGTCCTGCTTTCCTGCATGAGCTCCTGACCTCACCCGACGCCCTACCGTGCACCCAGCTTCGACTTCTATGGACTGCCTTCCTATTGCACCATTGACTATTGCACCTTCCTATTGCACTGGACTCGGACCTCGCCTCTCGGCTAGCCCCCGGGACCAGCACAAGTCTGCTTTGTGGTAAAGGCTGAAGATGTCAGAAACATTCAAGCAAACCTCCCTTGCAGAGTCGTTATGAGGATGA
Source organism: Podarcis bocagei (assembly GCF_964188305.1). Taxonomy (NCBI): domain Eukaryota; kingdom Metazoa; phylum Chordata; class Lepidosauria; order Squamata; family Lacertidae; genus Podarcis; species Podarcis bocagei. Next base: position 9,509,685 of record NC_138144.1, read on the forward strand.
GACAGGCGACGGGAGAAACCTGAACTCGGAACCAGTCTCTCAACTGCCTGAAAGGAGACACGAGAGTAGGACAGTGTTTCCCAACCGGTGTTCCGCGGCACACTAGTGTGCCGCCGAACGTTGCCTTGTGTTCCGTGGGAGGGAGACGGGCGAGTCGGGTGGCGAGAGGCGGGGCGGCGGCGGCGAGCACACGCGGGGCGGCGAGCGAGCGAGCTCCCACATCCCATCGCCGCTCGCTTCGGCCGGCCTACTGGAGGAAGGCGCGAAAACCTCGCGCATGCGCAGGCCTTCCGCCTGCGACAGCCCAGTAGGCCGGCCGAAGCGAGCGGCGATGGGATGTGGGAGGGAGCTCGCTCGCCACCCCACATGTGCTCGCCGCCCGACTCGCCCGCCTCCCTCCCACGGCACACCAGCCTACCTCCGTGGGAGGGAGGCGGGCGAGTCGGGCGGCGAGAGGCGGGGCGGCGGCGGCGAGCGCCTCGGGTGAGTCAGTCCGGCCTTAAGCCCTCCTGCAGTTTATTATATGGAGTTTCCTTCTTTCTGATGAAACGATATGCTTTTTTGCAGCAGCTCCGGGTGCTTCCTCTCCCCTCCCTCCCCCCTCGCTCGTGATGCAATTCCCGCAGCAATTTACACGGCTGGGAACCCGGGAGGCGCTAGGACCCAGCCGAGCTCGCCGTGTGAGTTCTGGCTGCGGCTGGACTGCTCGGCTCGAGTTACGGAGCTCCCCGACGTGCCGAGCTCGCCGTCTCACCGACCGGCCTAATCCTCCTCTACCCAAGGAATTGCAACAAAACCCGCCCTTATCAGCTCCGCGGCGGTCAGTCGATAGCGCGGCCCTGCGCGCACCAGCGCCCAGACATGAGCTGACGTCAATGCAGGCGCAATAATAATAATAATAAAACCCGTGTTATTTTTTGCCGATCCAAAGTGCTGGCAGGGTGGCCAACACTTAACGTGTGAACCCGAGTCTGACACGGGCCCCGACCCGCTTTTACATCACTCCTCTTGTTGTGCATTGCAAGGAAAAGCCCGATGAAAATGCGCCTAATACCAAGTACTTTTGCGGGGAGTGGGGGTGTCCTGATCTTTGCAGCAACAAAACACGCACACATCCCTCTACAGGCCGCTTTGTGGAAGATTCACTTCTTCGGCTGCTTGTCAAAATAATGTAACCTGACTGCTAATGCAACTGTTACTTTTCGTGGCCATATACCTACACGGTTAAGGTCTTTGGGAGAGCACACTGTAAATAGAAACTTACACTTTCGTGCGTCCCTCCCAGCGTGACGCTGCGCGCTGACGTCACGGGGCTGTAATGGTGGTGTGCCTCGAGATTTTTTTCATCAAACAAGTGTGCCTTTGCCCAAAAAAGGTTGGGAAACACTGGAGTAGGAACCTGCCCTACTGCACAAAAGCAAATTTCCTATTTGTTCTACCTTCCGTCGGCCCCCAGAAAGTTTCTCAGAAGGAAATGTGGCCCTCAATTATAGGAAGGTTCCACAGCAGTGTCATCTCCTGGAGAAGAGGAGGTTAAGGGGTGATATGATAGCCATGTTCAAATATATAAAAGGATGTCATATAGAGGAGGGAGAAAGGTTGTTTTCTGCTGCTCCAGAGAAGCGGATACGGAGCAATGGATCCAAACTACAAGAAAGAAGATTCCACCTAAACATTAGGAAGAACTTCCTGACAGTAAGAGCTGTTCGACAGTGGAATTTGCTGCCAAGGAGTGTGGTGGAGTCTCCTACTTTGGAGGTCTTTAAGCAGAGGCTTGACAACCATATGTCAGGAGTGCTCTGATGGTGTTTCCTGCTTGGCAGGGGGTTGGACTCAATGGCCCTTGTGGTCTCTTCCAACTCTATGATTCTATCTCCTTCCAAGCCTCTACCATCTCGACTCTTTTCTGCAGATCCAAGAAACGACTCCTTTATCTGTTGAGAATATAATACTTTTATTTGAGAGTCTAGGGTGACACTTATCGCACAATCCCGTTTCGTCTCCCGGCTGGAAAGAGCCTGGATCTGTGGAACTCACAGCAGCAGGCTCCCCCTGCCCCTCAAAATAAATAAAAACAAAACCATGGATCAATTTCCAAGCTGGTTAAAACAGTCTCCTAAGAATACAGATTTTTTTAAAATAATAAAAAAGGTACTAAGCGGTTTATTATGGTTACGATGCTATTAAGGAGGCTCAACACTGGTTTGCTTTGTGTGCTTGTAAACAAGCGAAGTCTGGCTGCCCGTCCGTGGACGCGCAACAGGGTTTGGTCGTGGTGGGTATTCACACACATTCTGCCTTGGAACTCCAGAATCCCAAACTGCAATCCCATACCCTCTGACATGTTGCAGGAAATGACCTTGCGTTGGATTAGGGTAGGCAGGTAATGGTGTAGAGTGGATGGAGATAGCATTTGAAATGGTCAGTGTGTGTGTGTGTGTGTGTGTGTGTGAATTGTTCCAACCAAATAATGGGTTTTTTTGAGCTGCTTCTAGGAGTCCTGAGTCAGGGAGACCTGCCCGCGGCAGGATCAAATAATAATTTTTTAAAATCTAATTTGGGACAAAAGAGGTTATCAGGCAGGGCACCACTGCCAGCCTAAACTGATCTGTCTCTAGCCACCCTCCCCACCGCACACTGGCTTGTGTGAATGTACCCCACATTGCGGCTGGGCTGGTGAAAAAAAACAACCAACCATTGAGAAGAGCACATACAAAGTTAGGATTGGGAGAGGTGGCGAAGTCATTGCGAGTATACGATTCAAACCCAGCAAAATGCTGGAATACTATTTTTTTTTTAATGGCTGCAAATGTCGCTGTCCTGGGTGTGTTGTTGAGTAAGGCGAACACTTAGAGGTCAGGAATCTCTGGCCTGCAGGCCTGTGCTGCCATCTTCCCCAAACCATGCCTTCCCCCTGCTCATCTGGGTCTAATCCTGCACTGGCTGTGCACCGTGGCTGGGAAGAGATCCTTATGGCAGAAAAGGCAGCGGGGCTTAATTCCAGCTGACAAGCGGCGCTTACAGCTGTTTGAAGCCGCTCATTTAAGCGAGTGGGGGAGAGGAAGAAAAAGGTATCTGCCAATTTCAAGGTGAGGTGCGGGGCTCACCTGTCTATCGTGCTATCATAGCAATGTCATGCGATTGGGAGGTCAAATTCAGCCTGCAAGGCCCGTCCTGATCAGGTTCCAGCCCAGGAAACCAAAACAGTCTCCCACCCCCATTCCATCTAGGTTTGTGCCCTTTTCCCCTAAAGCCTCACCAGTTTTGGGGGCGGCAACGTCGAGGAGCAGATTTTGAGAAGTCACCTTTCTCTGCCCTGCAACTTCCCTCTGATCCAAGTCTTTATCATTAGGCCAAAGCAGCTGTTCCTAAGATGAACAAAATGAAACAGAAGCCCCATTCCCAGCCAGAACTCCTTTTCATTTCTCCTGGTGAATGGGGAAGGGAGGGGAGCGTTCCGAAGGTTTGATACGGAGGAAACGGGCACTGACAAAATAAGGAATTACTCAGTTACGGGGTCTTTGCTCTCCCAACCAAAGTGCCAAAGATTGTGGAGAGGAGAGAGGTGCCTTTACCCTGAAATACCTTTGGGTCCTGCAATTTTTCACAGTACATTTACAAGCTGCCAAAGACCAGAAGCGAACCCCCAAACTCCAGAAGGGCTCCAGGACCTTCTGCCCAGAGAATGCGGAGGTTTGGAGGCGATGTGAAGAGAAGGGGAGGAGGTATTTGATGGGTGAGTAAATACTGGGGAGCCCTGCCCCCTGAACCTCTTGGCAAGGGGCTTGGGAACGCCTGCCCCATGGCAGAACCTAGCACTGGTGCTTGTCTCAAGCAATGGGCAAGTGTTCAAATCTCCCCACTGCCTTCTCCTTCCTGGCTCAGCCAATGTGGAGAATTTGTTTACCACACCCGGTGGGCCTTCGAGGGGCAGAGGGAATTCGGGGGGGAGCAGGGTCGCCGATTTAATAAGCTGTGTACACAAATCCGGGTGGGTTCAATCGCGCCCGAGTCAGCTTGGCCGGCTCCCAAACGGAGTCGAGGTTGCCATCTTGGGACAGGTCCTGTGGAAGCGCCACAACCTCTTTTCTGCAGCCTTCCAGAGGCTGAGCGTGAAAAAACGAAGGAGGACACTACAAGGGGGAAGGCGAGGGCGAAAGCGCAGGGAGCGGCCGACCCCTTCCCTCCCACCTGTCTTGAGGGTCCACCTCACTCGGCCACGACCCTGCATGTGCCCAGCCCACAAAGGTCCAGTCCGCTTCTCTGCGGAGGAGGAAAGAGGCTTTTCCGCCCGTCCCGCATCGCAGGGCGGAGGTGTCCGCCGGCCACAGCCGCACCTTCTACTGCCGCAGGCTCCAAACCAGAAAAAAACGTCCCTCTGGAAGCAGCAACGTGAGCAGGCCGCTAGTTTCACGAAGTAGCTGTTAAGGGTTTTGGTTTTTTTATTTCTTATTTCTTCTCTGCTTCTGTTCCATCCGCGGCAGGGACAGCCTCCGGCTCCCATAACAGGAACTCGTGCAGAAGGGTGTTCACTGTTTCCGGACACTCCATCATGACCATGTGGCTGCCTTCGTCAATCACCTTCAGGAAAGCGATGAGCAGGATCTGGGGGGGGAAGGAAAGGGGCAGGAGAAGGTTTGAAAGGCAGTTCCCTGCTCCGTGGAAGCCTAGAGCGCTCATCTCACGACCCTCTTGTTGCTATAACGGTAATAATTACTATAATGATTACTTTTATTATTTCAATTTCATCATCAACCTTTATTACGGTCCAGAGACCCAACAAATCGTTACAAAGCAATACACAATTCATACAGCCTACCTCCAGGTTAAACAAGCATTTTGTTCAGAATATAGGGATCCTTGGTTCTTGCAACCACCAATAAAAACTTTCAATTTATATACAGTGGACGCTTGGGTTGTGAACATGATCCATGCGGGATGCACATTCGCAACCCGCAGCATTCGCAACCCGCGTCTGCGCATGCGCAGGTTGCAATTTGACGCTTCTGCGCATGCACAAAGCGCAATTTAGCACTTCTCCACATGCGCGACCACCAAAACCCGGAAGTAACCCATTCCGGTACTTCCATGTTTCGGCAGTCCGCAACCCGAAAAAACGCAACCTGAAGCGGCTGTAACCCAAGGTGTAAATGTACTGCACTTAAACAGAAGATTCCAGATCGGTGTACAATGTTAAAAACACATTACAGAACTTTAATGATAAAAATATAATTAAAAAAATATAGTAACAGACAGCCTAATAATAAAATAGTCATAATAACAGTCCTCTCCCCCACACTTTCACAGGCCACATAGATTATTTAATCGCCATAGGCCTGGGTAAAGAGGAATGTTTTTTGCCTGGCACCTAAAGACAATATAGTGATGGCCCCAGGCAAACCTCTGCGGGGAGAGCATCCCACGATCGGGGAACCACCACTGAAAAGGTCCTGCTCTCTTGTTGCCACCCTCAAAACCTCTTGGGGGGGCATAAAAAAGGGCCTCAGATAACAAGCGCAGGGTCTGGGTCGGTTCATACAGAGAGAGGTGATCCTTAAGGTATCATCATTATTTACTATTATCATTAAAAGCAGGAAGAAGGGAAGGGCACTCACTCAGTGATAGATAATTCCAACGCTAGGGGCTACTCTGCTCACCAATCTTGTCTACCCAGTATACCTGAAGGAGCGTCTCCACCTCCATCGTTCTACCCGGACACTGAGGTCCAGCTCCGAGGGCCTTCTGGCGGTTCCCTCACTGCGAGAAGCCAAGTTACAGGGAACCAGGCAGAGGGCCTTCTCGGTGGTGGAAGCCACCCTGTGGAACTCCCTCCCACCAGATGTCAAAGAGAACAACAACTACCAGACTTTTAGAAGACATCTGAAGGCAGCCCTCTTTAGGGAACCTTTTAATGTTTGATGCATCACAGTATTTTAATATTCTTTTGGAAGCCGCCCAGAGTGGCTGGGGAAACCCAGCCAGATGGGCGGGGTATAAATAATAAATTATTATTATTAATTATTATTATTATTATTATTATTATTATTATTATTATTATTATTTGCTCCCCACCCCACCTGCCCTTTTACACCTCACCCACCCCTCACCTGTCCCCACCAAAGGGCCCTCCACTCTTTCCCCAAGCCCCACCCCAAGCTTTTAAAGGAGGGGAGGAACTACACCCAGCAGTTTGCTAAACCGCAGTGTGAACAATCTCCCAGCGCCCTTGTTATTTTCCCCCTTTTTTTAGGAAAAAAATGTATTTTTATTAGTAATTTCAACATAACATTTTATCAAAAAACATATCATCCTTAAATACCCCCCCCCCATTTTCCCCTGCATGTTACAAAACTGTACAGATCCTTAATTTATCTATCTAGATGTTATCAATAATAAGTTTGTGAATGTTTATTCCAAACCTGCCAAGGGGTCCAGTTCATTTTGTTGTTCCTTCAAATACTTTGTAAAGGGTTCCCATTCATCTTTAAAATCACAGTTATCCTTGTCATGTAGTTTGTGTGTCAGTTTTGCCAGTTCTGCGTAGTTTTGCCAATTTATGCAGAACTGGCATACGCCCCTTTGTTAAACAGCTTGCCTTAGGCTGCGGCTAGTGCAAATTCCAGGTTCTTATGACCCTCCAGGAGTTCCCTGTTTCTGGGCATATAACCATAGAATTGAACAGCACCCAAGTGCACTGAGGCACACCAGAAAACATTATCCCGTTTCTCTGGCCAGAGGTGAAGTTGCTGTTTTGCAGAAGTCTACAGTAAGAAACACTCCCGGGCAAGGAGAAAGGCAGGGGATTGGAGTGGGATTTCTTTCTTTCTTTCTTTTCATTCCCCCCCCCCCAATTTATTTACTTTATTTTATTCACATAATAGACATTCTTTACAACAATCAACTCCAAAATAAGCAGGCAACTCCAAAATAAAATCATATGTAAGAAAACACAAGTCTCATGTTTTCATTTACACTGATCTCCTCTCCGATACCTTTACTTGATAATTCTTGCTGCTTTCTGCTTTCCTTATAGAATCTTTATAAAAATTTAAATCTCTTAAATACTATGCCAATCTTTAACAATTTCAATTAATCCCTTCACCTCCCTCCCCTCCACCCATGTGTGATCTTCTTTACCTACTACTATTATTGTTGTTATTGTTGGGTTATTCACTTTATTTGTTATTCCATCCTTGATATATTATTATCCTATCTCCTTGCACCTTTTAAACTTTTGCATATTAATTTTCATAGAATCATAGAATCATAGAGTTGGAAGTGACCACAAGGGCCATCGAGTCCAACCCCCTGCCAAGCAGGAAACACCATCAGAGCACTCCTGACATATGGTTGTCAAGCCTCTGCTTAAAGACCTCCAAAGTAGGAGACTCCACCACACTCCTTGGCAGCAAATTCCACTGTCAAACAGCTCTTACTGTCAGGAAGTTCTTCCTAATGTTTAGGTGGAATCTTCTTTCTTGTAGTTTGGATCCATTGCTCCGTGTCCGCTTCTCCGGAGCAGCAGAAAACAACCTTTCTCCCTCCTCTATGTGACATCCTTTTCTATATTGGAACATGGCTATCATATCACCCCTTAACCTCCTCTTCTCCAGGCTAAACATGCCCAGCTCCCTTAGCCGTTCCTCATAAGGCATCGTTTTTAAATGGAGTGGGATTTCACAGGGATTCAGGGCATGTGTGCAAAAGTGTTACCTCGGCCATCCGTTGGTCCTCTTCCACAGGGACAAATTTGTCGTGCATGCCGTGAACGAGGAGGACGGGCACGGTCAGCTCCGCATGGTAGACCTCATCCCCCTCCGGCCAGTACTGGCCGCTCATCATGGCTCTCAGGACGAAGGACGAGACGTTGAAGGCGTTCCCTTCCTTCAGCAGCTGCTTCTCCTTGGCGCCTTGGCGGGCAAAGCCAGCCCTGCAAGCAGAGCCAAGCGGGCAGGGTTAATTCAGCACGGATATTTATTCGTTTATTTATTTATTCGTTTAATACTTGGGAGGATTTGTCGCCAGGCTCCCGGGGCAGCTGAGAAATCAGGGAAAGAAAGAAAAGGAATGAAGGCAATATACAAAGACATGGCACAAAAGGCATATACTCTGGGAGGGAGAAGGAAATAAGCAAACCCAGGGCTTAGACTATAAAAAAGACATGACACAAAAGGAAATTACTTTAAAAATAAAAGCTACACCCACACACTTCAACAGCCCGGTAAGGATAGATCATGCTCAGGAGCCGTGGAATGCAGAGTGACAGGTCTTTTTTAATTAATTAATTAATTTGATTAGACATTCATACAAACATTAATACACATACACTTACAACCATAATATCATAATAACAACAACAAAAAGGAAAAGAAGAAAAACGAAAGAAAAAAGTTAAGAAGTAGGTGGAATACACCTTTGTGAATTCCCAGTGCTTGTCATTTTTTCATTCAAGTTCTTATTTACATTGCAAATCATGTACCACTACATTATTTCTTATAATATACTATTATATTATCAAGACAGCTTTATGACCTTAGTCTAAACATATCAACATGCTATCTTTAGAGCAGTGTTTACTCATATACTCTATAGAGCAGTGTTTACTCATATACTCTTCAAACCACAACCATTGTGACCTTAATTTCTGATGTGTTTGATATCTTATTGCCGCAGTTAATTTTGCCAGTTCTGTAAATTCTGCAAATTTATATAGCCAATCCTCTTTTGTGGGTATGTAATTTCCTTTCCGGGACGCGGGTGGCGCTGTGGGTTAAACCACAGAGCCTAGGACTTGCCGATCAGAAGGTCGGAGGTTCAAATCCCCACGACGGGGTGAGCTCCCGTTGCTCAGTCCCTGCTCCTGCCAACCTAGCAGTTCGAAAGCACGTCAAAGTGCAAGTAGATAAATAGGTACCGCTCTGGCGGGAAGGTAAACGGCGTTTCCGTGCGCTGCTCTGGTTCGCCAGAAGCGGCTCAGTCATGCTGGCCACATGACCCGGAAGCTGTATGCCGGCTCCCTCAGCCAATAAAGCGAGATGAGCGCCGCAACCCCAGAGTCGGTCATGACTGGACCTAATGGTCAGGGATCCCTTTACCTTTAATTCCCTTTCCAGTTCTTTGCAAGGAATAACTGGGCTGCTGCAGTTGCATAAAAGAACCATTTCTTTCCTGTCTTGTGGTATTTCATCTCCTGCTATACTGAGTAAGAATGCAGAGTGTCAGATTGGTGTTGACTGGCATTTTGTCTTGGGGACCCTCAGAGACCCCTGCAAAGGAAGATGGCTACTCACTTGAGGAAGCTCCAAGCCAGGCAGGGGGAGAGGCAGCGCAGGACGCACGTGGGCATGTTGAAGATGGAGCACAGACTGGGCTCCAAGGCCGTGGGGCCGCCACCATTGATCATTATCACCTTGTGGACCAGATCTGGGTATTCATGCGCCAGGAAGGTGCAGAAGGAGACTCTGTGGGAAGAAGCAAGCAGGCAAGTTGGAGGGTGCAATAAGTTGGAGGGGGGATGAGTGTTCAGACCCCTGGGCTCTCACTTGTGGGGTGCCTCAGGGCTCTGTCCTCTCCCCCATGCTTTTTAATATCTACATGCAGCCGCTGGGAGAGATCATCAGGCGGTTTGGGCTGGGTCTTCATCAGTATGCGGATGATACCCAGCTCTACCTCTCTTTCAAATCAGAACCAGTGAAGGCAGTGAAGGTCCTGTGTGAGTGTCTGGAGGCGGGTGGAGGATGGATGGTGGCTAACAGATTGAGATTGAATCCTGACAAGACAGAAGTACTGTTTGTGGGGGACAGGAGGCGGGCAGGTGTGGAGGATTCCCTGGTCCTGAATGGGATAACTGTGCCCCTGAAGGACCAGGTGTGCAGCCTGGGAGTCATTTTGGACTCACAGCTGTCCATGGAGGCGAAGGTCAATTCTGTGTCCAGGGCAGCTGTCTACGAGCTCCACCTGGTACGCAGGATGAGACCCTACCTGCCCGTGGACTGTCTCGCCAGAGTGGTGCGTGCTCTGGTTATCTCTCGCTTGGACTACTACAATTCATTCTACGTGGGGCTACCTTTGAAGGTGACCCGGAAACTGCAATTAATCCAGAACGCGGCAGCTAGACTGGTGACTGGGAGCGGCCGCCAAGACCACATAACACTGGTCTTGAAAGACCTACATTGGCTCCCAGTACATTTCTGAGCACAATTCAGACAGTTGGTGCTGACCTTGAAAGCCCTAATCGGCCTCGGTCCAGTATACCTGAAGGAGCGTCTCCACCCCCATCTTTCTACCCAGACACTGAGGTCCAGCGCCGAGGGCCTTCTGGCGGTTCCCTCACTGCGAGAAGTGAGGTTACAGGGAACCAGGCAGAGGGCCTTCTCGGTGGTGGCGCCCGCCCTGTGGAACGCCCTCCCGCCAGATGTCAAAGAGAACAACTACCAGACTTTTAGAAGACATCTGAAGGCAGCCCTCTTTAGGGAAGCTTTTAATGTTTAATAGGTTATTGTATTTTAATATTCTGTTGGAAGCCACCCAGAGTGGCTGGGGAAACCCAGCCAGATGGGCGGGGTATAAATAATAAATTGTTGTTGTTGTTGTTGTTGTTGTTGTTGTTGTTGTTGTTGTTGTTGTTGTTGTTGTTGTTGTTGTTGTATACCTTTGGCCATCAGGCAAAAATGTTCTTCTTTAACCAGGCCTTTGACTGATTGACATCCAATGCCCTATTAAAATGTGTTGGTGAGTTTATTGGGTTGTTTTCGTTTTTATTATGTATTTTGTGTTTTTATGTTGTGATTTTACGTTGTGAACTGCCCTGAGACTTGCAGGTATAAGGTGGTATACTACTACTACTACTACTAATAATAATAATAATAATAATAATGGTGTTGATGATGATGTTTGGAGCCCACCCTGGATGATAGGAATTGTAGTCCAGGTTACGAGTAGGCTGAGTCATATCTAAAGCCAGAAAGGAGGAAGCTTGCCAACAGCTGCTATTCCCGTGCGTTGAAAGAGCCTCCATTTTCAAGAGCAGTCTACCTTCACGTTCCTGAGTGGGGGGAATAACAGAAGGTGCCCCTATGCCTGGCTTCCTGGGATGAAAATGATGATGATATAAACTGTGGTCTGCAGACTACCAAAGGTCCATGAGCTTCATTCAGGTCACCTGCAGCGTACCTGTGAATTTGTGTCTGAACTTGGGAGAGGACACATCCATTTACATCAGATATTTCTACCCTTGGCTCTGCCTCCACGTTCAGAGGCCATAATGGAGGGAGAGAGAGAGGCCTTGTGCCTGAATGCTGCTTGGGGGCTTCCCTTTGAGGGCATCTTTCTGGCCCCTGTGGGGGCAGGAGGCTGCATTAATATAATAATTCATTATTTATACCCCACCTCTCTGGCTGGGTTTCCCCAGCCACTCTGGGCGGCTCCCAATCGAATATTAAAAACACCATACAGCATTAGATGGGCTCTTCTGATTTTCTCAGCCCTTTTATCACTGCACTGCCAAGACAGCGTTTCCTCGCTTGCATTTCCCAATCTCCGTCTCCTTTCTTTCCCTTATGTTTACAATTTAAAAAACGGCTTCAGTGATACGTTCCTTTCCTTTCGGTTCATACGCTCCAACCTACTGCTCCCTTCGAAATATACCTAAGCTAAATTCTCCCTGCTCTCAGGGGATGGCCTCCAGTTCTGGAATAAGCTGCAGAAATCCCCTACAGCAAAACCGACATTTGATGGAACACGGGGCAGAGTGAAATGGAGTGTGTGGGGTGCGGTGAAGCTCAGAAATGGCTCTCCCCTCCCTGCTCATTTGATCCCCAGAACAACCTTGCGAGGAAGGTTAGAATAAGCTTTAGAAATCAACACACACACACACACTCCCGGCCCGCTCCAATGAAACCAGCATTCAACGGAATGGAGTAAACGGGGTTGGGGACCCTCCCCTTGCCCTTACCCATAGGAGTGCCCAATGAGGATGTTCCTCTTCCGAGCGTAGCGCTTGAAGACGGCCCGCATATCTTCCGCCAGGGCGTAAAAAGTGTAGGCGGCGGCGATTTGGGGGGCCGAACTGCACCCGTGTCCGGCCAGGTCGGGGGCCACCACCTCGTAGCCCAGCTTGGCAAAGAAGTCCAGCTGCTCCTTCCAGATGTCCAGAGAGCCCCCCACGCCGTGGATGAAGAAAAGGACCACGTCGCCGTGGGTGCCCTTGCAGCTGGTGATGAACTTGGTGCAGTCGACGTTGACCACTTTCTTCGGCTTCCGCCGGCGGCGCTTGGCAGGGCCGGGACCGGGGGGGTTGGCCGAGAGGGTGGCCGCGCTGGCAGCGTCCGAGACCTCCAGCTCCATCGTGCCGTTGGCTTCAGAGCCGTTCTGGCAGTGGAGGATGTCTGCGCGGACGGCGTCACCCAGGTTCTCAATGACCATCTGGCCGTTGCGGTAAACGGTGATGCGGCGCTTGCAGCGCACGACGCCCGCCGTCTGGGGCGCGTCCTCGGCCCCCAGTGGGCGGGCGGGGGCCAGGTGCTTGACCCGCAGGACCCGGCCGGGCTTCACCTCCACGAAGCTAAACCCGTCGCTGGACTCAACGCTCTCCAGGGGCCCCACGGCGTTGGGGGTCTTGCCCATCAGGCAACACAGGAGCCCGTCCGTGATGCTGGTGAACATCGTGATTCCTGCATCGAGGGGAGTTGGGGGGGGGATGACACAATACTGCGTGAGACTCTTTGGGGTCATGGGGTCGACGTGGGTTCCCTGAAAGAGAATTCCTCTCAACAACCCCACGAGGTAGGCCAGTGTCATTATCCCCGGGTCCCCGATTTCTGTGCTACAGATGAAAAGACATGGAGCACGTTCTCCCCACACATTGAAAGCATTTTGATACCACAACAGTCATATCTTCTCCCCCCCCCTGCCCAAATAATTGGGGAAACAATAATTACTTAGAAGACTCCTGAGAGTTCCTATGGGACCCCCTCTTCCGTCCCCACAGTAAATAAAGCTGAAATAAATAAATTAAGATGTAAAAACTACTGTGGTGTTTTTTTTTGCAGGGAGGGTGTTCCTTTTTGCTTTCAAATTGATGGTGGGCTCTGAACCAACAGCGTTTGTTGTTAGGACACGACAGCGCGCTGCAAAATTTTGCTGCAGTTCAGATATGTGTGCATGTGTATGTATGTATGTGTGTGTAACAGGAGTGTTCATATATGTTTACACACACACACTCAAAGTGGTACCTCTGGTTGTGAACGTGATCCGTTCTGGAGGCCCATTCGCAACATGAAAAGAGCGCAACCTGCAGCGGTGCGTCTGCGCACGCGCGGGTTGCAATTTGCCACTTCTGCGCATGCGCGTGACGTCATTTTGTGCTCATGTGCAAGCAGTGAAACCCAAAAGTAACCCTTTCGCTCTGTCACAACAGACTAGGGCCCTGCGGGACTTGACATCTTTCCGCAGGGCCTGCAAGACAGAGCTGTTCCACCTGGCCTTTGGTCAGGGCGCAGCCTGACCCCCTCCTTTGGTAATCCTCACAGAACTCTAGCCTGATGGTTGCTATTAATATGATTTGAACTGAATTTATAATGAAATGATTTTAGAATGTTGTATCATTTTACTGTTGTTAGCCGCTCTGAGCCCGGCTTCGGCTGGGGAGGGCGGGATATAAATAAATTATTATTATTATTATTATTATTATTATTATTATTATTATTATTATTCTGGCACTTCCAGGTCGCCGTGGGATGTAACCTGAAAGAACGTAACATGAAGCGGACGTAACATGAGGTATGACTGTACAGTGGTGCCTCGCAAGACGAAAAGATTCCGTTCTGTGATTCTCTTCGTCTAGCGGTTTTTTCGTCTTGCGAAGCAAGCCCATTGACGGATTAGCGGATTAGCGCTATTAGCGGCTTTTAGCGGCTTATCTGCTGATCGGATCAGCTGATAAGCGGCTTAGCGGCTTAGAAAAGGGGGGGGGAGGGGAAAAAACCCGCAGGAACTCGCAAGACATTGTCGTCTTGCGAAGCAAGCCCATAGGAAATTCGTTTTGCGAAGCACCTCCAAAACGGAAAACTCTTTCGTCTAGCGAGTTTTCCGTCTTGCGAGGCATTCGTCTTGCGGGGCACCACTGTATTGCAATATCATTCCAATAGCAGCCTCATTATAACAATACCAATTTTCTAACAGGAATGTTCTTGGTCCAGCTGCCAGCTAACCTTGCAGGAACATTCCATTCCACTTCTCAGTTTTCTTTTCTGAATGGCTTGCGCTCAGATCCGGTGTCTGCTGTTGTTTTACTCCCTTGGCTTCTTAAATTATGATTTATTCCATTTGCACATCACACCTTTCCTCCAAGTAGCTCACGGTTGCAAGGCACATAGTTCTCCTCACACACACCCCCACAACCCTGTGAGAAAAGTTAGGCTGAGAGACAATAACAAACCCCACCCTCCACCTGCAAGCGTCAGGGCTGAGTGGGAAGATTTGAACCCTGGCCTCTCCCAGTCCAGCACTCTACCCACTACACCAGACTGCCTGTACTTCAAAACTTGCACTACTTAATGCTTCAAACATGGCGTGCGTGCCGATACGGCCCCATTCCTGTTTATCCCTGGTGCCAATCCGGTCTCCACCCACGAGTTTGCTTTTAGAGGGAGCCTGGCGGATTATGTTTATTATAAACTGTCAGAACACCAGAGCTTCTTGGGCTCCTAACAACGAGAGATTAAAAAAAATTAAAATAAAGCCGATGCAGGGGACTTTTGTTGAAAGAAAACAAATTGCACAGAAACCACAAAGGACACAAACCATCAGTCCAAATGTACTTTTAGAAAAACCTCAGATAAGAACAGATCCATTTGTATACAAGTCATCGGACCATCACAAAAGCTTTATACGGCGCGGAAGCTACACAAGGTCACGTCAAACAGGACTTAACTCAGATCAAAGCAAAAAAATATTGAAAGTATATACAACACTAAAATAAACCTCAAGTGCCAAATCTCCTGGGCAGATGGCAAAATGCCTCTTAAATAAATTAAAGGAAAGCACGAAGCAAACTTAAAATTCTAAATCTCTCTCAAAACACACAGAATGCTCTTAGGAGAATTCTCCAAACTTCAGCTCCTGCGGATAAGAGAAGGGGCATCTCTCTCCCCACAGCACAAGAGAGGAGCAGGAAACCCCAAATCTTTGGGGTGGGGGAATCCTAAGGCTGGGAGGGAAACTTGGGGGAGAAGACGGGGAAGCCCTTGACAGAAGGATATGTTGCCTAAATTACCTGTAATCTGCTATTCATTTTAGAAAGTTTATTTACAATGGTGCCTCGGGTTAAGTACCGTATTTTTTGCTCTATAAGACTCACTTTTTTCCTCCTAAAAAGTAAGGGGAAATGTCTGTGCGTCTTATGGAGCGAATGCAGGCTGCGCAGCTATCCCAGAAGCCAGAACAGCAAGAGGGATTGCTGCTTTCACTGCACAGCGATCCCTCTTGCTGTTCTGGCTTCTGAGATTCAGAATATTTGTTTTCCTCCTCCAAAAACTAGGTGCGTCTTGTGGTCTGGTGCGTCTTACAGAGCGAAAAATACAGTACTTAATTCGTTCCGGAGGTCCGTTCTTAACCTGAAACTGTTCTTAACCTGAAGCGCCACTTTAGCTAATGGGGCCTCCTGCTGCCGCTGCGCCTCTGGAGCATGATTTCTGTTCTTATCCTGAAGCAAAGTTCTTAACCTGAAGCACTATTTCTGGGTTAGTGGAGTCTATAACCTGAAGCGTATGTAACCTGAAGCATATGTAACCTGAAGTGTATGTAACCCGAGGTACCACTGTACTTATCTTTTTATTTATTTCACAAAAAAATTATTCTGCTAGATCAGGAAAAGAAAAACGACTTCGACTGGCCAGCTAAATCAGGCGTGGGGACTTGATGGGTCTCAAACCCTCAGTGAGTTAGGGGCTTCCCCGGCATGTGAAGACCCACTCTGGCAGATGGAGCAGATGAGACCAATAATAATAATAATAATAATAATAATAATTTATTATTTATACCCCGCCCATCTGGCGGGGTTTCCCCTGCCACTCTGTGCAGCTTCCAACAAAGTATTAAAATACAGTGGTCTGTTAAACATTAAAAGCTTCCCTAAACAGGGCTGCCTTCGGTTGTCTTCTAAAAGTCTGATAGTTGTTCTTCTCTTTGACATCTGGTGGGAGGGTGTTCCACAGGGCGGGTGCCACCACCGAGAAGGCCAAGAGTGGGCCCAATGGTCAAGAAGGCGGTTTCTGCCCATAAAGGGAAGTGAGGGGCAGGTGGGGCTCGTCCACCTGGGAAGGGAGCCCATCTAGGAGAAGGAAAACTCTGGCCCTAAACCGCCTTGTGGGACGTCTTTGGGAGAAGAAAACGCTCAGGAGCAAACCCTGAGTGCCTGGAGGCGGTTGGAGGATGGATGGCGGCTAACAGATTGAGGTTGAATCCTGACAAGACAGAAGTACTGTTTTGGGGGGACAGGAGGCGGGCAGGTGTGGGGGACTCCCTGGTCTTGAATGGGGTCACTGTGCCCCTGAAGGACCAGGTGCGCAGCCTGGGAGTCATTTTGGACTCACAGCTGTACATGGAGGCACAGGTCAATTCTGTGTCCAGGGCAGCTGTCTACCAACTCCATCTGGTACGCAGGATGAGACCCTCCCTGCCCACGGACTGTCTCGCCAGAGTGGTGCATGCTCTGGTTATCTCCCGCTTGGACTACTGCAATGCGCTCTACGTGGGGCTACCTTTGAAGGTGACCCGGAAACTACAACTAATCCAGAACGCGGCAGCTAGACTGGTGACTGGGAGCGGCCGCCGAGACCACATAACACTGGTCTTGAAAGACCTACATTGGCTCCCAGTACGTTTCCGAGCACAATTCAAAGTGTTGGTGCTGACCTTTAAAGCCCTAAACGGCCTCGGTCCAGTATACCTGAAGGAGCGTCTCCACCCCCATCGTTCTACCCGGACGCTGAGGTCCAGCACCGAGGGCCTTCTGGCAGTTCCCTCACTGCGAGAAGCAAAGCTACTGGGAATCAGGCAGAGAGCCTTCTCGGTAGTGGCGCCTTCCCTGTGGAACACCCTCCCACCAGATGTCAAAGAGAACAACAACTACCAGGCTTTTAGAAGACATCTGAAGGCAGCCCTGTTTCGGGAACCTTTAATGTTTGATGTATTATAGTATTTTAATATTCTTTTGGAAGCCGCCCAGAGTGGCTGGGGAAGCCCAGCCAGATGGGCGGGGTATAAATAATAAATTATTAATTACTATTATTATTATTATTATTATTATTATTACACAAATCCGGAACGGAGTCCCTAAAGCGGTTGGGTGGCGCCTTGACCGCCTCCTTCTAGCAACTCCTGCAGCCCAGCTGGTGCCAAACATCTCGGTTTGGTTTCCTTTGGGCCACATCAGCCAGGCCAAGAGGGGGGTCTTGTTGTCAGCAGCGGAGGAAGGGGCCTTCTTCCTCCCACTCAGCCGCCTTACAGCTGGGGGGGGAGGCAGAGGGCGGACCGTTTGGGCAGCGGGAAGCCTGCGCGCGCCCAAGCCACCGCGTCTCTCCCAGGAGAGACATCGCAAAATTGAATTATGTGTCAATTTCAAAACATGACTTTCCGTTCTCGTACCATTTCAGAAAGTTCAAATTGGACAGAGCCACCGTTCAGTGCGAACTAAATCAAATTTGCCCCACAACCCAACCACTTCTGCTGGAACGTGGCCCCCAATGGGTTTCTAACAGGGCAATGTGGCCCTCGCTCCAAAAGCAAAGCTGAAGCCATCAAACAAGGCCTACCCAATGCTCCCACGCCAGATTAACCTTTTAGTTCAAAATCTGCAGAAGGAGTGACCCCTGCCCCCATCTCCCATCCTTGCTCACCCACAAGACACTTAAGGAGGGAGGATTTGCGGTGGCTTGGGTGGAGGCCCCGCGGTGAGTGCCACCCGGCATTTTGTCACCCCCCTCAGCGATGACACCTCCAGACACACTCCTAGGCTTGGGCCCAAGGGAGGTCACTTTGGTGCTGCAAATGCAGCAGTTTGACTTCGCCTCCGGAGACGCACCGTATTTTTCGCTCTATAAGATGCACTTTTCCCCTCCTAAAAAGTAAGGGGAAATGTGTGTGCGTCTTATGGAGTGAATGCAGGCTGCGCAGCTATCCCAGAAGCCAGAACAGCAAGAGGGATCTCTGCTTTCGCTGCGCAGCGATCCCTCTTGCTGTTCTGGCTTCTGGGATAGCCGCGAGAAGCCTCCTCAGGGATGTCCTTCAGGGACGTTCCCCCTGCCCTGAAGAGGTTTTGTGTTGCTTTCGCAGAAGCCAGAACAGCAAGAGGGATCGCTGCTTTTGCTGCACAGCGATCCCTCTTGCTGTTCTGGCTTCTGGGATTCAGAATATTTTTCTTCTTGCCTTCCTCCTCCAAAAACGAGGTGCGTCTTATGGTGTGGTGCATCTTATAGAGCGAAAAATACGGTACTCCATTGTCTCTTGGGGGAGAGATGGATGCCAACCAAGCAAGCATTAAACCCCTTCTCTCCCTCCCCCATATAAAACATTCCCAGAAAATGGTGTGTCCCCACCCCCTGGAAGGAAAAACTGGCTAATCATCGAGTGGACATGGGATCCTTACCAAACTGTGGCGAGAACACGGCCCCAGTGGCCCCCATCAAAACATGGTAGGGAGCCCAGACTTCTAGGAGACCTCCTTATTTAATTAACTAATTAGAGTCAACATGATTAGAAGCAAGCCGAGCGGAGCTGAGCAGAGGAGGGAGAAGGGCGGAGGCGGTACAGAATGCTCTGGACTTCCCCATCTCACAAGGACCAGATACACTGGAAAAAGCCAGGCAATATGCCCCACAGGGGGGGAAACCCACATTGCCAACTTATCACCCCAGCGGCGCTCTTCTGCCTTTCTCATGCACAATCCAGGAACACAAGGATCTGCTGGTTTTGGTTCTCTCAGGACACATTCACACCAGAGGACATTTCTTTAAACACTCAGGGCTTCCTCCAAAGAATTTTCAGAGCTGTTGTTTGTTATGGGAGCTGAGAGTTGATACTCTATTCCTCTAAAAGGTAAAGGGACCCCTGACCATTAGGTCCAGTTGTGGCAGACTCTGGGGTTACGGCGCTCATCTCGCTTTATTGGCCAAGGGACAGCTTCCAGGTCATGTGGCCAGCATGACTAAGCCGCTTCTGGCAAACCAGAGCAGCACATGGAAATGCCGTTTACCTTCCCGCCAGAGTGGTACCTATTTATCTACTTGCACTTTGACGTGCTTTTGAACTGCTAGGTGGGCAGGAGCAGGGACCGAGCAATGGGAGCTCACCCCGTCACGGGGATTCGAACCGCAAATCCTAGGCTCTGTGGTTTAACCCACAGCGCCACCCGCGTCCCTAAAAGGTAAAGGGGCCCCTGACCATTAGGTCCAGTCGTGGCCGACTCGGGTTGCGGCGCTCATCTCTAACAGAACTACAATTCTCAGGTTTCCCTATGAAGAAGGATTTATGATTATACCACTCTGGGAATTACAGCTCTCTGGGGGGAATTGGACAACTCTCAGCACCCTTCTTAACAAACCGCAGTTCCCATAATTATTTGGGAAACGCCGTATCTGTTTAAAGTGGAATGATAAAGCTTTAAATGCAAGGTGTGGATGTGGCCTCAGTTTCTCATTTATTAAATCTTCATTCCTCCACATTTTCTCCAGCAATACCCGAACCTCTCTTTCAAATCCTCGTGAAAATTCAAATCAGCATTTAAATACGAATTTATTCTAATGAACACATTTTTGCAAGCAGTTTTCCTCAACGTACTGCACGTTTTTGATGTTATTTGCACTGATATGCATTTTATGCACCATTTCCCACAATACAGGCATTTTTTGCATCAACTGGCTGGCTGGAGAAAATTACATCGCAAAATTGAATTATGTGTGAATTTCAAAACATGACTTTCTGTCCTCGTATCATTTCAGAAAGTTCAGATTGGACAGATCCACCTTTCAGTGTGAACTAAATCAAATTTACCCCACAACCAACCACTTCCCAACGCTCCCCACTGCTGGAACGTGGCCCCCAATGGATTTCTACCAGGGCAATGTGGCCCTTGGTCCAAAAGCAGCGCTGAAGCCATCAAACAAGGCCTACCCAATACTCCCACGCCAGATTAACCTTTAGTTCAAAATCTGCAAAAGGACTGACCCCCTGCCCCCATCTCCCATCCTTGCAAATCCATGAGTCACTTAGGGAGGGAGCGATTTGCGTGTTGAGGAGCTGGGGAAATGGCTGCCAATTATAGTGTGCTGCTATCGACCCTTCTGTGTCAAGGGCTCCTTCTTCCACGGAGCAGAAAATAAGACTGAAAGATGAAGAAATGCAGGGGACCTTTGTTGAAAGAAAACACATTGCACAGAAAGAGAGAGAGAGAGAGAGAGAGATGCTGGTCACCATGGCAACCAAGGTGGAGTCGGGTACCACCATCTGAGCGACTCAGAGAACTAAGAGCCGGTTGCATAACGTTGCTTCTGAGTCCAGAAGGAACCGTGTTACATAAGCCACCACTGTCTCCCCTCTTTTCCACCACCCACCCAGTAAGGATGGGTTTGGGTGAAACATGGGGAAAAGGCGGACAGCAAAATTGCAGGCTTTGGCCTGCAGGAACCGTTTCTGCTTCCGCTTATCAAAAGACACACACACACACACAAAAGAATTGAAGCAAAAACTACAGACACCACTCCTTGACTGCAGGTTCCAGAGAGGAAAGCATGAGAAACACTGAGAAATGTAAGAACAGCCGGCTGGATCAGGGGCCACCGGAGTCAACACCCTGTTCTCACAATGGCCAAATATCCCAGAATTCCTAGGAGCCGAGATAGACTGCCTCTGGTCATGGAGGTTCGATAAGAAAGCAGGAAGAGACTGGCTTCTAGAGCAATCCAATCTAAACCATCATTCTGTTCTCACAGTGGCCAACTAGATGCCTCTCTTGGGAAACCCACAAGCCGGGTCCGGGCACAAGAGCAACGTTCTCCTGTTGTTTCCTTCCTGGTTAGTAATCACTGATAGCCTCCTCTTGTGTGAATCCCCTTTTAAAGACATCTAGGTTGGTGGGAGGGACGCAAGTGGCGCTGTGGGTTAAACCACAGAGCCTAGGACTTGCTGATTAGAAGGTCGAAGGTTCGAATCCCCGCAGCGGGGTGAGCTCCCGTTGCTCGGTCCCTGCTCCTCCCAACCTAGCAGTTCGAAAGCACATCAAAGTGCAAGTAGATAAAGAGGTACCGCTCCAGCGGGAAGGTAAACGGCGTTTCTGTGCGCTGCTCTGGTTCGCCAGAAGCAGCTTAGTCCTGCTGGCCACATGACCCGGAAGCTGTACGCCGGCTCCCTCGGCCAATAAAGCGAGATGAGCGCCGCAACCCCAGAGTCGGCCACGACTGGACCTAATGGTCAGGGGTCCCTTTACCTTTACCTAGGTTGGTGGGATGGAGTTCCGCAGCCTAACAATGTGCCACAAGAGAGGTGAAGGTTTTTGGTTTTTTTAGGGTCTGTGTCTATTTCTTGGGGTTGTACGCGGCTGACGAAGACTACCTTCTGCACTCAGTTCTCAGCTGCGGGTGCAGGATGTGGCCATCTCTGAGGTGCGTTCTGTGGTCTCCTAGGAAACTGGCCATGAATGGCTCTTTTCCCAATGGGACCCGTTTCTTCGGCAGGGGAAGTGTTGGCGGTGGCCAAATTGCAGTCATGGCGCAGAGGAGGGGAACTTATTCCAAATCTGTTCCAAAAGAGGCTTTGTCAAAAGCCGAGGCGGCAAACCACTCCGCTCTCCTTCTCTCTCTCTCTCTCTCCCCTCTTTCAAATGCGGCTAATTCTGAGGGGTCCCTCTGTCCCAGACAATACCTTGGAACTTGGCGGCGCTCGCATGCGCAGGCAGTTCCGAGGTTCCAAACAGATTCCGGAACATTCTTATGCAAAGTGGAGTCCGAGTTTGGAGGAGGACAAAAACCGAGGCAGAAATTGGGGGAGTCTCCAAGCGTTAGAAACGCAAGATATATAATCTCATCGCCAATTGGCACCTTAAATCTAGGTTAAGATGTCTAGGCGCCTTTTTTATGATGCAATTTGTTATTATCATCATTATTTTTCATTTCATTTCTATACCACTTTCTCTTTTAAAGAAAAAAAACTCAAAGCGGTTTTCAACACATTAAAACATCAAATAAAACATTCCAGAATAAAACAAATTAAGGCTTCTAGGAAAATATTTCAGATCCTTTTCTCAGGGACATTTGGCTTTCCCCCCACTGATTTACCTACTTAATTTACAGAGCTGCCCCATAGCAGGAGGACTCTAGGAAGGCAGGGTGGTGTAGTGGTTAGAGTGTCGGACGAGGAGCTGGGAGATCAGAGTTCGAGTCCCCACTCAGTCATGGAACTCACTGGGCGACCTTGGAGTCACAGTCTCTTGGCCCACCTCACAGGGTCGTTGTGGGATTAACTGAGGAGGGGGGTGGACCATGGACTCCTTGGAGAAAAAGATGGGAGATAAATGCAATTGATAAGCTCTTCCGCTGACCTGCTTAAGGAAGCTGGAGGGGCAGCCAGGTGGAGATGCCAGCCACCCACCTGGCATCCAGGAATCTCTGCAGGGGCCCGCACCAGTTGCAAAACGCGCCTGGCACCCGGCTAATTTCTAACACCGGAACCCTCCATACGCCGATGAATGCGCCCTTCTTCAAAACAGCTGCCTCCAGGTTCTACTTCCATTCACCCATATATCTAGCTCTTTTGTGCAACGCAGGTATGCTGCCTTGAAGGAATGGGTTTCCCAAACCCCAAAACTGACTGTGCAGGCAGTTTGAAACTGCACCAAAATCCCTATTTTTCCTTAGCTAAAATGCTTTAACTTGAGCCCTTGAGCCGAAACCCAGCTGTATAAACAAGTGCTCAGAGCCCTCTCCTTTATCAGTTTGTGACGGCAAGTATGGCCTTGACTGTACCAGTAGAACAGAGAAGACGTGTCTGTTCCTTATCTTACGTCCTGACCACAAAGACGCACAGACCCAGTCTGGGAACAGCGCCAGAGTGTGTTCTCGGAGATGGTGACCTCTTGCTCCAAGATAAGAGTAGGAATAGGAAGATCCTTTTATGGTCAGAAGTACAGGAAGGAATACCCTTTTATGGTTAAGAGTGCCGAAGCAGGAACATCTGTGATGTCAACCTGCGTACATAGGCTGACGTGGTTGGATTCCTGGGGAAGGAGGGAGAGGGTACCTGGAGCATATATATACCGCATGAAACTTCTCATTTCTTTGGACTTGCTGTGGACTGACCACGCAAGTGCCTTCTGCTATCCGGAGAGCAGAATAAACTCTTTCTTTGAACCAACCCCGGTGTCATTTGCCTTCCTTCCTCCTGTCCGGGAGCAACGCAGACCCAATCGGTGAACTCCAATAAGGCTACAGCCTTACACTGAGTCAGGCCATAGGGCTCCATCTGGCTTGGTACTGTCCACACTGACCGGCAGCATCTCTCCCAGTCCTACCTAGAGATGCCTTCGGGAGAGGGGACGTGGGACCTTTGGCATGCAAAGCTGACACTCTGCGGCTGAGCTGCGGCCCTGCCCTTTAAAAGCAAAGCAATGACCCGTTTAGATAGGAAGCGGCCTTCTAGGTCAGTGCTGTCCACGCGGACTGGCAGCAGCAGCATTTCAAAACAAGGGTCTTTCTGAGATGCCAGGGGAGACTGAACCTTCTGCATGCAAAGCAGCTGTTCTGCCGCAGAGCCTTTCCCTATCTTAAAAATGAGGTATAGAAACGAAATGAATATTAATAATAATAATAATTGTTGTTGTTGTCAGCCGCTCTGAGCCCGGCTTCAGCTGGGGAGGGCGGGATATAAATAAATTATTATTATTATTATTATTATTATTATTATTATTATTCTGCAAACTGAAGATAAATTTAGAGCTTCACCCACGACAAACAGTGGGTGGAACCTAATGAATTGCCTGAAAAACCTTTTATGTTTCCTGCTTGCAAAATTGCACCTTCAAATTAAAAGAAAGAGAGAAAGAGGCAGGATTAAAAGCTTTTAGGAAGGGGCCAAGGGAGTAATCCTTCTGGGAAAGGAAGCTGGACTCTCCCCTTTCAGCCGGGGCAAGCTCTGCTGCCAAGAGGGATGCATTCAAATTATGGGCAACGAGAAACACACAAACACACAAACACACACACCCCTTCGAAAAGCTCACATCCCTTTGCCATCGCTTGAATCTTTACAAGGAGAACAGGAGGGGCGTGCAGAGTTCCTCTTGACCTAATTCAAGCTGAGCGTGCTTGGATTTTATATAACGGGACTTCGGCTTGGAAAGAAGAGAGAGAGAGAGCGAGTGGTTGAGAAGGAAAGGCGGAGAATGGCACCCACAAAGGAACAGAGGGGTGTTCTGTTTGTTGGGTGAGGGATGAGACAGCTCATATCACTGACGCCCAAACTTTTTTGGGGGGGCCCTGCCACCTTGGTTCCACAACCTCATCCCCAGTGCCCCATGCCCAATAAAAAAAATATTCAGACTATAATAATAATAATAATTTTTTATTTGTACCCCGCCCTTCCCGGTTCAAAAACCGGGTTCAGGACAACTAACAACAAATTTAAAACACTTAAGTGTTTGATAGATTATTGTATTTTAATATTCAGTTGGAAGCCGGCCAGAGTGGCTGGGGAAACCCAGCCAGATGGGCGGGATATAAATAAATTATTATTATTATTATTATTATTATTATTATTATTATTATTATTATTATTATCACCATCATCATCATATCAACTAAAGCATACATACAGAATCATAGAAACAATAACATTCAAAGCAGTGGCCCACTTACTCAAAATCCAACTGAAACTTAAGTTTAATTAATTCAACAAAACTGATGAAATTGATCCAGTGATGCCAGCTTTTCACACAGTCCTTTACACCGCCAACGAACGCCCCCCTCCCCTGCTGCCACCTCACTTTTTAGCACCCCGCCTAGACTAACTGCCCCCCCCATGGGGAATTACCACCTACTTTGGAACTCCCCTGGGTATTTCCACCCTGAGAAACTCACACACCTCCAAGCACCCAAACGACAAAAGCAACCCCCCCACACACAAAAAAAGGCCCACTCCTGAGATATTATGGCTCTCTGAACACCACCCATATAGAACGAGGAATGGTGCATGTAACTAGTGTGCAACACACCCACGGGGGGAAAACCAATGGTGTCCAGGGTTATAAAGACTGCGGAGAGAATAATTGGGTGCACTCTTCCCACCTTGGATCAAATCTATGCTTCCAGGTGCCATAAGAAAGCTGCAGAGATAGCGCAGGATAGTGCGCTCCCCGGAAATGATCTCTTTCAGCTTCTGCCTTCTGGAAGAAGGTACAGGGTTATAAAGACCAGGACTAGCCACCTGAGAAACAGTTTCTACCCGAATGCAATTTTGGATTTAAATGCAGTGTAAGGTAGTCTCCGGGGACACGGGTGGCGCTGTGGGTTAAACCACAGAGCCTAGGACTTGCAGATCAGAAGGTCAGTGGTTCGAATCCCCGCGACGGGGTGAGCTCCTGTTGCTCGGTCCCAGCTCCTGCCCACCTAGCAGTTCGAAAGCACGTCAAAGTGCAAGTAAATAAATAGGTACTGCTCCGGCGGGAAGGTAAACGGCGTTTCCGTGCGCTGCTCTGGTTCGCCAGAAGCGGCTTAGTCATGCTGGCCACATGACCCGGAAGCTGTACGCCGGCTCCCTCGGCCAATAAAGCGAGATGAGCGCCGCAACCCCAGAGTTGGCGTAACCCGAAAAAACGCAACCTGAAGCGGCTGTAACCCAAGGTATGAATGTATAAGGGGCAGCACAAGATATAATGCATAAGGTCCTCTACTTCAGGGCATCCCCTAATGCAAACACGTTCGTTTGTTGGTCTGCCTCTGTGTCTCCACAGTCAGACTCGGAGGCAGCAAGGCTTTTGAATGCCACTATCTGGAAAACTGCAGGAGGGGAGAGTGTTTTTGTCCCTTCTTTGTTTAAAAATCACGCCAGCTATGTGCACCCACCCCCTCACCCACCTCCACCCCGGCCGATATTTTGTTGGGTGCATCGCTCTTGCCCCACCACAGAGCCCTGCCTCCTCTTGCATTCCACAGACTGGAGAGAGAGAGAAAGAGAGAGGGAAGGAAAGGGAGAGAAAGAGGACGGCATAAACAGCTGCTGTGTGCATATGGCAGGGGAAGATTTTTGGGCAGATGTCCAGGGCCCCACTCAGCAAAAGAAGCAGGAACCCCGCCAACAAAACAGGGCTGTCTTGGTACGTCGGTTTTGATATATCTTGATTTATTCAGTAGATGCATATCCCTACCTTTTAGGAATCTTTCCTTACACGAGAAAACCACACCCACTCACCGGTGGATAGCAGCACAAGATGCTTTCCTGATGCTGTGCCAGTAATGTCCACACTGACTGGCAGCAGCAGCAGCATCACTCCAGGGTTACAGGGGGAAATCTCCTGGCGCCTGGCTAATTTCTAGCACTGTAAGGAGAGGACGTTGGACAAGATGGGCCCGATCCAGGATGACTCTTCTTCAATTATGCTCTCTTTTCTTGCAGCTCAGTCCCCAGGGGGCATCTTCAGGTGGGGCTGAGAGATATCCCACCCCCCATGTCTGAAATCCTGGAGAGCTGCTCCCAATGTAGACAAAACTGAGCTAGATGGATTAAGGGTCTAAGGCAGTGCCCTCAATTAAATTAGCTGTTTATGCAAAAGCATAAGGACTAGCTGGATGATCCTCAGGGATCCTCTCAAATCTACAATTCTGTGATTCTATGACTCCCCCCCCCCCACACCCCTGTCGCTTGATCTAGCTGCTTCAGGGCTGTTCTCATGGGCTACGACCAACTTACAACTCCCAATCAGTGGGATGCTCTCCCCAGGAAGGTTCGGCTGGTGCCTTCATTATACAGTGGTACCTCTGCAGGTGGCGCTGTGGGTTAAACCACAGAGCCTAGGACTTGCCAATCAGAAGGTCGGTAGTTCAAATCCCCGCGACGGAGTGAGCTCCCCTTGCTCGGTCCCTGCTCCTGCCAACCTAGCAGTTCGAAAGCACGTCAAAGTGCAAGTAGATAAAGAGGTACCGCTCCGGCGGGAAGGTAAACGGCGTTTCCGTGCACTGCTCTGGTTCGCCAGAAGCGGCTTAGTCCTGCTGGCCACATGACCCGGAAGCTGTACGCCGGCTCCCTCGGCCAATAAAGCGAGATGAGCGCCGCAACCCCAGAGTCGGCCACGACTGTACCTAATGGTCAGGGGTCCCTTTACCTTTACCTCTGGTTACGAACGGTTTCAGCTTTAGAACGGACCTCCAGAAGGAATTAAGTTCATAACCAGAGGTACCACTGTACACCTTTAGGCGCCAGGCAAAAACATTCCTTTCCAGTCAGGCCTTTGGCCGGTTGGCATCCAATGTCCTTTTATATTTTTCGTGGGAGGGGACGTTATTGGGGGGGGGTTGGTTCTTATTTTTTTTATGCAGTTTGTGGTGTGTTTTTTTAATCGTAATTTTATGTTGCAAACCGCCCTGAGACCTACTGATAAAGGGCGATGTAGAAAATTTAATAATAATAATTGCAATGGGTCTACCTTGAGTAGCATCATAGAATCACAGAACTGTAGAGTTGGAAGGGACCCCAAGGGTCATCAAGTCCAACCCCCTGCAATGCATTATATTTATGCAAGGAATTATATTTATTTCTCTATATATATCTGTCTGTCTGTCTGCCTGACCATCAGGGGATTCGAACCGCTGACCTTCTGATCGGCAAGCTCTAGGCTCAGTGGGCGCAGTTCCCCCTCCAATCCCATTTCTTTAGGGACATGGGATGCTGCCTTACACCTTAGCTTAGTCAGACCCTTCATTGGCCCACTAAGCTCAGTATCGTCTGCACTGGCCGGCAGCTGCCCTCCAGAGTTTCCATGCAGGGCGCCGCCTCCCAACCTCATCTGGAGAAGCCAGGGATTGAACTATGGGACTTTGTGCACGCAAAGCAGATGCGCTGTCTGTCTGTGCTTCTCCCTCTTGGGAATGTGGACTGGAAGAATGTGTGTGTTTTATGCTGAAACGGCAGAGCGATGCAGTTAGATAATGATAGACGCTGAGTTTCAAAGCCTTGCACACTTCCCTGCCCCCCCCCTTTAAAATGGCAAGGGACATTTGTGGAAATCACAGCTGCATAGAACTGATGAGGACCCCCTCCCATCGAAAGTCAAGGGGAAAAGAAACTGTACAACCTGCAGAAGACCTAAGAAGGCAGCCCTATATAGGGAGGTTTTTAATGTACAATGTTTTGTTTTGTTTTTTGTATATGCAGCCTGCCACCCAGAGTGGCTGGGGCAACCAAGTCAGATGGGTGGGGAATGATAAATGATAGATAGATATAGATAGATACAGTGGTGCCCCGCAAGACGAATGCCCCGCAAGACGGAAAACTCGCTAGACGAAAGAGTTTTCTGTTTTGGAGGTGCTTCGCAAAATGAATTTCCTATGGGCTTGCTTCGCAAGACGACAATGTCTTGCGAGTTCCTGCTGGTTTTTCCCCCCTTCCCCCCTTTTTCTAAGCCGCTAAGCCGCTTATCAGCTGATCCGATCAGCAGATAAACTGCTAAAAGCCGCTAATAGCGCTAATCCTCTAATCCGTCAATGGGCTTGCTTTGCAAGACGAAAAAACCGCTAGACGAAGAGAATCATGGAACGGATTATTTTCGTCTTGCGAGGCACCACTGTAGATAGATAGATAGATAGATAGATAGATAGATAGATAGATAGATGGGACGCAGGTGGCGCTGTGGGTTAAACCACAGAGCCTAGGACTTGCCGATCAGAAGGTCAGTGGTTCGAATCCCCACGACGGAGTGAGCTCCCGTCGCTCGGTCCCTGCTCCTGCCAACCTGGCAGTTCAAAAGGACGTCAAGGTGCAAATAGATAGGTACCGCTCCGGCGGGAAGGTAAACGGCGTTTCTGTGCACTGCTCTGGTTCACCAGAAGGGGCTTAGTCATGCTGGCCACATGACCTAGAAAAACTGTCTGTGGACAAACGCCAGCTCCCTCGGCCTACAGAGCGAGATGAACATGCAACCCCAGAGTCGTCCGTGACTGGGCCTAATGGTCAGGGGTACCTTTACCTTCACCTCTAGCCCAAAGTCTGCACAGAATGTACAAGGAATTTTATATGCTCGTTCGGGGCTACCACCGACAAGCCTCTTCTGTCACCTTCAGCTGGAAGCTTGGTTTCCAAAACACCAGTGCACTCCTGCCCAATGAGCATGCGCAAAGGGCTCCTTTGTTCGACCCTTCTCCCAGGCCCTGAAAGCGAGGGTGTGAAGCACAAGGAACAACAACGTCTCGGAGCACCGCCTACATTGCTGTATTCAACGTCTGTATTCGAGGGAGGGGGCGACAACAATTCCTCCTGTTGGCAGTGGGAAGGTAAACCGGTTAAACGCCTTGTACCCTAAGCCAATGGAGGCGTATTGACAGGAGCCAGATGGCATCAGCTCTGCCAACTCACCACGAAGCAGGGGGCAGATATTAAGGGGGGCACAATGCCTCCCCCACCAATCAAGATTATGTCCCAGCTGGAGATTCCCCTCCGTCTCAAGGGGTTGGCTGGAACAGGCCAAAGAGCGCCCATCTAGTCCAGTATCCTGTTCCCACAGTGGCCAAATGCCCCTAAGAACCTAGGAATCAAGTTAGACTGCCACTAGACCTGGAGGTTCCAGAAGATGAGCCCTGTAGCTGGGTGGCCCCATGGTCCAGCGTCCTGTCCCCTCAGCAGCCAAGCAGGTGCTCCTAAGGCAGCGGTTCTCAATTGTGGGTCCCCAGATGTTGTTGGACTACAACTCCCATCATCCCAAGGCCAGAGCTCAGGGATGATGGGAGTTGTAGTCCAACAACGTCTGGGGACCCACTGGTTGAGAACTGCTGCCCTAAGGGAAGTCCTCAAACAGGACTTTCAACCAGTGTTCAAAATTAGCCAGCCACAAGGCACATTTTGCACCTGACTCTCTGCCAAGGGCGCGGGTGGCGCTGTGGGTTAAACCACAGAGCTTAGGTCTTGCTGATCAGAAGGTCGGCGGTTCAAATCCCTGTGACGGAGTGAGCTCCCGCTTGGTCCCAGCTCCTGCCAACCTAGCAGTTTGAAAGCACGTCAAAGCGCAAGTAGATAAATAGGTACCGCTCTGGCGGGAAGGTAAACAGTGTTTCCGTGCGCTGCTCTGGTTCGCCAGAAGCTGCTTAGTCATGCTGGCCAAATGACCCGGAAGCTGTACGCCAGCTCCCTCGGCCAATAAAGCGAGATGAGCGCTGCAACCCCAGAGTCGGCCACGACTGGACCTAACGGTCAGGGGTCCCTTTACCTTTTTATCTGCCAGGTGAAGATGCCTGGGAGCCACAATTGCGCCTGACATCTTCCCCATCTAGGTATCCCTGGATCTGCACTATTTTCAAACACCAACACCCCCTCCTGTAGAATTATCTCCAATATATTTTATCTGCACGATCAGAATGAATTTCAGCAACTAAAATGCATTTTCTGTGCAGCCTGAGCAGGAGCAGTGAACAACATTATAGTGAATTGTTGTCGCTTGTCTTGGCTTTCCCCACTGCCCTGCTCAGAGTTGGGAAGAATATCCCCATGTTATGAACGGTCTGTCACCATTACGAAAAAGAGATCGGAATAGGCCAATAGATAGGTCTTTGGATCAAGTGACTTTCCTTCTTTTAAGTTCTCAAAGTTCTTAACCTGGCCCAAGGTTGTCCTCTGAACTAGCCAGATGTTGAACTAAGAATCCATCACAGTCAGTCCTTCATTTGGAAAATAAGACTTTAGAGCCGTCTTGCCACAAAAGCACAACTAGGCATTGTGTTTTGGCGTTGGCAACCTTGGTTTCAGCCTTAATTTAAGGAGCCTTGTTTCTTTGTTCATCTGAGTTTTTAACACCGCTTTCAACCCAAACAAGTTCATACAGTTTTAGCAAACTCTGGCACGTTAAGCCTGCTGCTGTTACACCTAGGTAAAGGTAAAGGGACCCCTGTCCATTAGGTCCAGTCGTGGCCGACTCTGGGGTTGCGGCGCTCATCTCGCTTTACTGGCCGAGGGAGCCGGCGTACAGCTTCCAGGTCATGTGGCCAAACTGCTAGGTTGGCAGGAGCAGGGACCGATCAATGGGAGCTCAGCCCATCACGGGGATTCGAACCACCGACCTTCTGATCGGCAAATCCTAGGCTCTGCTGTTACACCTAGTTTGATCCAAAGTCCTCTGGAAAAGGGGGGAGGATGACTGGGGCACAGAGTGAGCCCCAATTTCAGCAACTGTCTCCCATTTTCCATCCCTCACCCATAAACAGGAGTCCTGCAAGACAGATGCAAACACGGAAAATAAACATAATTTATCAACTCTAAAACTTCAGGATATGGCCGGTCCAAAAAGGTAAATGTTCAGCCCTAAATACTGACAGGTCTCCCATCGGGCTGCCCTGCACTCTGTATTTAAATGCATCGGATTCCAAACCTACTCACTAAAATCTGAACCCCACAAAAATATCTCTAAACGATGCCCACTGTAAGCATTTTTTGTACTTGCAAAATACACACAACTTATTCCATTTCTGCCAGCCTCCATGAATTATGGCACTGGAGCTCCATTCATTTGTGAGTCCTCCTGTTCCCACCCACCAATGCCAGCACTACGTGGCTTCAAGCGTACTGGCTGCCTTGAGGTCTAGAAACTTGGGGTGTTTGGTATTTTTTTAAAAAAGCGGGGGAGGGTAAGGAAAACTGAGAGTTAAAATTCTCCAGGGTGTGATTTCTCTTCTCAAGGCCAATTATTGTGGTTTCACAAATGCTGGCACAGAATCCACATCACCCTGGCTGCAATATTTATGTACTGCTTTTAAACATATAAATCTGGGTTTGTCTGGGGCCTTTTGGGAGGAGGGGGCTGCAACATGGCTGCCAAAGACACCATTCTGCTTGGGGGGCTGCGACGTGCCAAAGCCACACTTCCCCGCAAAGCCTTTGCTGTGCCCATTTTGCAGAATCACAGAATTACAAAGCTGGATGGGAGCATCTCAGGTGATAGGAAGCCTCTTTGAATTGGGGGTGGGGGAGAGATCACAGAACAGGTTAAATCTCTGGTAGCATATCCAGGCGGGACGCGGGTGGCGCTGTAGGTTAAACCACAGAGCCTTGGGCTTGCCGCTCCCGTTGCTCGGTCCCTGCCCCTGCCAACCTAGCAGTTCGAAAGCACGTCAAAGTGCAAGTAGATAAATAGGTACCACTCTGGCAGGAAGGTAAACGGCATTTCCGTGAGCTGCTCTGGTTCGCCAGAAGCGGCTTAGTCATGCTGGCCACATGACCCGGAAGCTGTACGCCAGCTCCCTCGGCCAATAAAGCGAGATGAGCGCTGCAACCCCAGAGTTGGTCACGACTGGACCTAATGGTCAAGGGTCCCTTTACCTTTACCTTTAGCATATCCAGGTAGGGTCAGAGACCGCAGTGGGACACTGCCAGTCAGTGTGGACAGTGATGAGCGAACACTGATGATGAACAGTGATGATGACAGTGTGAACAGTAGAAGGCAGCTTTCTGTTTAATTCAGTCCATGAGGACTAGAATCTTGATCTGTTTTTAAGGGAAGGGCAGAGCTCTGGGGTAGGCCATCAGCTTTGCATTAAGTGGGTTTCAGATCCAATCTTGAGGGGGGGGGACCCCGTCTGAAATCCTAGAGAGTCACTGCTGCCAGCCAGTGTACTGAAACAGATGGATCAGTGGGTTTGTATATGGCAGCCGGGAAGATCCTCTGCCTGAAGCCCCGGAGGGCGGCTGCCAGTCAGTGCAGCAACACTGAGCCCAGATGCACAAGGGCCTGACTTCGCAAAAACACACAGAGATAGAGACCAGCGTCCATCCCATGCCCTCCTGCACGCATCCTGACCTTGCTTGGATATTGCCCTTTCCAATGCATGCGTTGGAAGCTTGGGGGGAGTGGTAATTCGCTCCTCCCCCCCCCTTTAATGGCTCCCTGGCCAGCTGCAGCAACCTCCTGCTGAAATGGCAACGCACCTAATTATTATTATTTTTAGCAAGAACCGCGCGCAACCCGCAAAGGACAACCCGCCCGGTGCCTCCGCTGCCACCGAGCCGACATGCAAACAAGCCCTTGTTGTTGCTATGCTTTCAATTGGCTC